>NC_056527.1:161492544-161613880 GCF_019175285.1 Sceloporus undulatus
GACCGCTTCAGCTGCCCTGGCTCAGTGCTAGGGAATCCTGGGAATTGGCATTGATTGTGGCACCAGAGCGCTCTCTCTCAGAGAAGGCTAAACGTCTCACAAAAACTACAGTGCCCAAAATTCCCTGGCATTGAACCGGGGCAGTTAAAGCGGTCTCAAACTGGATTATTTCTGCGGTGTGTTTTGGACCTACGTTTAATTGTTGTAAAATGGGGAAAGGGTGGTATATAAATACAATAATTACAATTACAATTATGGTTATTGTTACGGTGGCAGTTATTCCTGGAGTTTTCTGAAGTGTTGAAATATCGACATTTGCCCAATAAAAACAACTTTTGTGACACTAGTGCACTTTTCATACTGTGTGACCTTTGAATTTCGTGAGTCGTGACTCTCCTCTTCGTTCCTTTTCTAATGCAAGTCCTAAATCTTGCGCACTGTCATGCTCTTTGTGCTCACATGCACTTTGGACTTTCCATTTTCAATTAAATGATGCGCAACGGAGAGGAGAGATGTCACAACGGAGTCAAGTGCTGCCACCACAGATAGGCATCAGCCGGCGAAGGCAAACAAAGCGCCAGCGTTTTAATAACTCTTCATTAGCAAATCTATGTTGGGGATCAATGTAAGCATTATTTGAAGCGAGGGTTATGAAATCAGCAGAAAGCGCTTTCTCAAAGAGGAGCATGGGTTTGTTCCAGATTGAGCCCTGCTTAGAGTCAAAATGACAAGTCACTAACAAAATAACCAGTTGTAAAAGCTGTGTGTGTGCACACTTGTGTTATTATTATTATTAGTAGTAGTAGTAGTAGTATACTTTATTTATATAGGGCTGTAGATTTACACATATACATACAAACAATAACATCGGTAAAAGTGAATCCTGCCAATGGCGTACATTCTACAAAATACGTATAAATAATAATACAAGATAGAATTAGATTTTTAAAAAGCAGACAAATTTCAAAGATCAAAGATCAGATCTCAGATAACCCTGAAGTGGTCACAAAGAAGCATTAACGCGCATTTTTTTTACTTCTGGGATTTCAGCGACAAGGCATTTCCAATATGCGCCGTTGTGTGTGGTAGTCATTTGCTCAATTCCTTGCCTTTTTTTGAGGGATGCTTTAAATGCGCTTTAATCTCTCTTTCAAAATTAGCCCCAGTGGGATAAACTCCTTAGCGTTCATGGTAGTTGTTGGTGGCGGTCTCCCATCCAAACAGCCACCAGGGCTGGCCCTGCTTAGCTTCCCTCCCCAATGGAGTGCCCTCTGCCAGTTTGATCTGTCTGCTTTCGGATCCATCGTTCGGAGGGCATTTTTGGAATGCTTCCTGGGCAGCAGGAGGGAAAGGAGGAGGCGTCCGGGCTGCTGTCCTTGGTTTCCTCCGCTTTCCATCCGGTTTGGCCACTTTCTGGGCTCCAGGCGGAGGAAGGGAGGCAGCAAGCCCGGCCTCTTCCCTGGGCTGGCCCCGGTCCCTCCTTCCTCCCTTCCAAGCCGGCAGCTCCGCAGCCACAAGCGGGACCCTTCCTTCTGTGCTTTGCAGCATGGGCTCCCCTGCAGCATCCCTGGCCCTCTGGACGGCGGAGAGGATGCAGGGCTACCGCAGGGACCCCCCGGGATCCTGGCGCAGCTCCAAAGCCTCGGTGAGGAGGAGGAAGGAAGGGAAGGGAAGGAGGGGGAGGGAAGGGAAGGGGGCCTGGGTCGGGAAGAGGGTCTCTCCCTGCCTCTAACTCTCTCTGGCTCTCTCTGTCCCTCTCTGGAAAGATACACACACACACACAAATACATATAGGTACACACACACACACATATACACACACATATACATACACATACACTTTTACACACACACACACATATACCTTTATATATACATACACACACATTTTTATATACATATACACATACATACATATATATGCAGGTAGAAACACACACACACACACTATATACACACACACACACGCATACCTTTATACACACACACACACACACACACACACACACTGAGCCATATATATATATATATATATATATATATATATACACACACACACACACACACACCAGGCTATATGTGTGCATGCATATATATATATATATATATATACACACACACACACCCCAGACCCTGTGTGTCTTGTTTATGTGTGTATATGTATGTACCCCAGACCCTGTATGTGTAGGTGTGTGTGTGTGTGTGTGTAAAGGGTGTGTGTATGTATGTGTGTGTATATACATGTGTATGTGTGTGTGTGTGTATATATATAAAGGGTGTGTATGTGTGTGTATATACATGTGTATGTGTGTGTGTATACACACACACACACACACACATATACAGAGGGGGGCCTGGAGTACATCTATACTGTACAGTACATCTACACACACACATAGTGCCTTTTAGGTTATTTGTGTATTAGTGATGATGGGGATACAGAAAGTGAGGAAACCACATTATTTTCAGGCATCCATGGCCTTTCAGGAAAGTGCATTCTAGATCCTGGAAAGATGTGAACAATCACAAAGACTGCATTTCTTGCCCTCACTAACATAAGTGGAATATTAAAACAAAATGTCTTCAGAAACAAGAGGTTAGAAGCCAAAACAAATCCCCTGAAACCTTTGTAACAATTCTTCTATTTCTGATACATTCTGGCAAATGAGTATAAAGTATATCTATTTCTTGTCTTTCCTTTCAAGTTGTCTCCAACTTAGAAACAACTGATGGTTGTAAATTTCAGAAACACTTTACCTAAGCGCAGTTGTATTTTTAAAAAATCCTATTGAATTAGGTCTCAGGTGTTTGTTTTTCTAAATGTCTTCTTCTTCCATCTCCCTAGAATGAAATCACAATTTCTTGGAGACCATCTACAGAGTTTCATGGCAACCTGTAAGTAGAACGCATTTATCATGTAGATACATGATAAGATTGTACCCGCTTTGGTGCCTTTGTCATGTATTGCTGCTGCTTTACCTTCCAAGCCTGTTAATTTAAAGAGGAATGAAGAATATAACATGTAGCTTGGTTCATCATAACAAGAAATAGTTCCAATAATGGAAAAGAAGGAGTTAGGTTGAGGATGGTACAATAGTCAAGTTCACCCTTTTACTGAGAGCCAACAGTGGACACATGGTTTCCCTGCCTGTTTCGGACTACACTGTTATATACTTTTAATACCACTTTAAATGCCATGGCTGCATCCTATGAAATTCTGGGTTTTGTAGTTTGAGGAGGCATTAACGTCTCTGGCGCAGAATTATAAATACTGTATATACTCAACTATAAGTCAACCTTGTGTATAAGTCAAGGGCAGGTTTTGGGGCCAAATTATGGATCTTGATATGACCCATGGATAAGTTGAGGGTAAACTTTAGGGGCCGTTTCAGACCATACATGGGATGTCACACTTTTTGGTGGTTTCTTATGTAAAACAAACAGAGAAAGTATTCCTAGAAGAAGAAATCTAGCCAATCAAGGAAAATGTTATGCTAAATTCTTTAATATGCTAGTTTACTACATCCAGGGATGTATGTGTGTGTTTATGTGCCTTTAAGTCATCTGTTGACTTACACTTTCCCCATGAATTTCACAGGGTTTTCATAAGCAAGGAATACTCAGAGGTGGTTTTGCCAGTTCTGTATACAGGACCATTAGAAAATATGTAGTTTGGATCAGAATCCTTCCACTTCACAAGCCAGAGAGAATGTGGTTTTCAGAGTGCTATCTGGAGGCAGATTTTGATTTCAGTTGTCTGTTGTTGTTGTTGTTTTATTCTCCCAAAAGATATAAAGCAGAAGGAATTATACCAGCAAAACCAGAAGATGTATTTAAATGTATACGGCCAGAGACTGACGGACTTAGACAAAAATGGGATCAAAATGTGAAAGAAGTTGCAGTCATTGAAACAATTGATGAAGTAAGTGTACTATAGGCTTACTTATACAAGTAGCAGGTGGCTGAATAGTTTTACTTAAGGTCCTACTAGCAACCTTTGCCATTGCATGGCCAGTGGTCATGTTGGGGAATTTTGGCCCCATACAGACAGCCCAAAATAAAGCTGCTTTGGGTCACTTTGGAGGTATGCTGTTTAAATGATGCATGCATCCTAAGAGTCCAAAAGCTGCACCAAAGCTACACTCCAGTCCTTAGGACTGGATCGTGGCGTTGGCATGGCTTCCGGACTCTTAAGACACACGCATCATTTAAACAGTATACCTCCAAAGTGACCCGAAGCAGCTTTATTTTGGCCTGTCTGTATGGAGCCATAGACACTTTTAATAAGAGGAAGTGGTGGAAATGGGATACGCCTTATTATACACCATGCAATAGTTTTGGTTGCTGACTGGCTATCCACTATCATAGATATTAGTAGCCTACATCCAAACGTGAGCACGAGTGCTATTTAAGAACTATAGTTGCTGACTGGCTCTCTTCTACTGCTGAAATTAGCAATCTGGAATGAAGCCATTGGGTGTGCCTTATTACCTTGGAATCACAAAACTGGCATGAATTATCACTGACTATACCAACTTTTACTCATACAAATTTTAGTAGCTAGCCAAAAAGGAATCATGTGTTTGAAGCATCAGTAGCCAATAATTCCTGCCACATCTCACTGCTAAATAAATGCTTCCAAACCCTAAACCAGATCAACAACTGAGTTTCTGTAAATAGAAGCAGTAGCTGGTGACTGCTTAGGAACCCTACCCTTTGGTCTCCCCAGCTTTAAGACAACGTTTTTGGGAATAACACACTATGCTTTTCTGGAGTTTGAGCACCTTTTGCTACAATCCTACAACATGCTGGTGGAGTAGATGTTTATGAGAGGCTGAGGAAGTGGCTGCTCCCTCTGTTCAACTGTAGAATTCTGTATTGGTTATCTCCTTCCTCAAAGTCCAGAAAAGGTACACACAGTATAACCATCCAGTATAGAGTATAAAAAGGTAACCCTGTACAATATAACTCTGTACAATATAACCCTGGTTTGCACTTTGCAGAATATTTGCATCGTTAGAACAACTACACCATCGGCTTTCATGAAGATCATTTCCCCAAGAGAGTTCATAGATGTGGTCCTGATTAAACATGAGGATGATGGAACTATAGCAAGCTTGGGTAAGATCAAAACACCCGGTGTGTTAGTCTTGTAAGGTACCTAACACCCAGGTGACGAGTGTACACCTGATAAATTTCGTAGCTCATTTTTCTCTGTGTTTATAGAATCGTAGAATCTCAGAGTAAGAAGAGACAACAAGGACCATCCAGACCAACCCTCTGCCATGCAGGAAGACACAGTCAAAGCACTCCTGACAGATGGCCTTCCAGCTCCTGTTTAAAAATTTGAAAAGCTCAGAATACCACTACTGTTATAGTTAACAATAAGGATGGGTAGCTGAGCAAAGAACCATAATTTGGATTATAAAATTGCTTTAATAAAATTCCTTAAACACTGGGGGAGAAAAACCTTCCAAAGAAGGAGACTCTGCTGTGCTTTGAGATGTTCCACTGAAGAACATGTCTCACCATCAAGGGGTTCTTCCTAATGTTTAAAATGTCTTGAATCCATTGCTCCATGTCTCTTGCTCCTTCTTCCTTCTGTGGAAGCAGTTGATTCTTCTCACTGTTTACTTGCTTATTGGGGCCAAGTGAACAGGCTGATGCAGCAAGGACAAGCAACAGCAGTGCCAAAGATTGGCACGGGTCTCTTTTCTGTGGTGTGTGAGGCTAGCAGCCCTTGAAGCAGCCCTGATTGGAATAACAAGTATGAAACAACAATCCTTGCAAAATATGGCCCTTTCAGAGCAGATGGTTGCGTGCACATCATCAAATGAATAGACAGTGAGCAAGTGAATTAGTCCTAGAGGTTACCCTTATTTGTCTATTTGAAATAGGAGTGCTGGTTTTTTAATGTGAATTCCCAGCATTCCTGAGCTAGCATCCTAAATGTGGGAAATTGTGAATTATAAACTCCACCCCACAAAGAACTTTCCCAAACTCTCCTTAATCTCTGTCATGCTGTGTCACAGATGTCTGAACACTTTTACTTGTATTTACTTGAAATTAGTAGCCACCCTTTTTTAAGTCAAGAAGGGGCAAACTGGGGACTGTGAGCTGCATGTGGTACATGGGACCCTTAAGTGCATCCCCTGAAGCCCACCAACATTGGGCGCCACCTCACATATGCTGGTTGAATACAATCATTCTGCTATTTTGTGTTTGCTATTTTATGAGGCTTTATTTTCTTCAAAAATACTAAGAAGACCTTGTCTTCTATGTGTGGTTTTATTTTTATTTTTTCTCACAGCATCCCATGTGGATCATCCGCTTTGTCCTCCGCAGCCGAATTATGTGCGAGGGCTTAATTATCCCTGTGGCTGCTTCTGCACTCCTGCCCCAGGGTAAGATGGCTGAGTTACGTTTTGCTATCAGAAACGTGTGTAGTGATTGTCTGTTGTTGCAGTTGGGGGCAGGATTACAACACAGCCAGACAAAGAGATTTTGCAGCACCTTTGAAACTGACTGAATGAGACAGGTTTGTAGCATACGCTCTTGTAGCTTGGGTTTACTTCATCAGATGCAAGCAGACCCAGTCTGCGAAAGCTTGTGCTACAACTTCTTTCTCTCAACCAGTCTCTAAGGTACTATAAGATCCCTTTGCATACTGATACAGACTAATGCTGCTATGTCTTTGCATAAAGCTATACAAAGGGCCTATACAGATGAGGAAAAAGGGGCGGCCCAGATCATGGCCGCGCCAACCAAACAGCACTGCCATGACATGCCTGGAAAAAGGAGCCATGAAACATGAAACCACTGCCAAGGTGGCATTAGTGCCCTGGAGAAGCACAGTGATGTCCCTTGTGTGTTGAGCATTTGGACGCAGTGCGGGAGACATGTCATCGTTGCATGTGCCATATAAAAGTGGTGCGCAAAGATGGCACCTGGACAATGTGGTAGGGCTCAAGAGCAGGTGGACGCTCCGCTCTCACAAGCCCTAATTTTGGCCCCAGGCCAGCGCATAGCGCCAGTCTATACTGAACCTAAGTTTACACACCATCCCATCCAATGTCAGATTGTCGGGTGGGAGAAGAATTTGGTGGGAGTCACAGTTAACTTGTTACAGGCAATGTGGTTGACCAATCTATAAGTTTCTTCCAGCTGCTTGTTGCAAAGACTTCTGGGAAACTATAGCTATTGAAGCCATTCTGTTAAAAGTTTTGGGGATATACAGCATTATTCTGCTGCATGTCCTAACTCTTAAATGGAATCTCCATTTTGGAAAGGTGTTTGAAATTATCAGAATACTTAACTAGGTGATCCTTTGGTCTTATCCAGAAATACTTTTAAAAAAAAAAAAAAATCTCACAGACTGCAATTTCAGACTATCTAAATCCTGAGAATTGAAGACAAGTTGTAGCAAAATGACAGTTTTAAAGAAATCCTGCACAAAATTTATCCATAAACAGCCTTTCACTTGCAGAGTCTGCATTGCTGTTTGAAGAGTTATGTCTGTTGACTTGACTGGGGTTTCTTCTTTGTTTCCCTACAGGGACCCCAATAAGACTCATCTCATCAGTTTCTTTCAGACTGATCTAGGTGGTAACCTCCCACAGACGGTTGTTGAATCCTTCTTTCCAAGCAACATAACTGGTTTTTACAGCAGCCTGGCCAAAGCAGTGGTAAAGCTATTAGCATAAGGAATAGCTTTCTCAAGGGAATGTGTTGCATGGGTGTGTCTCAAGGGTTTGTGTAATTCTGCTCTTGCATTATGCAAGTGTAAACGCACTAGGTGCAGAGTTCAGAATCATGTCGGTCTCAAGGTATGATCCAGCAAAAGTTAAGAGACCCCTTAAAATCCCAATTGTTCTTAATTGGAAACACTTCAACACATGCCTTGAGTCATTGAGGCTTAAACTGCAATACTTTGGTTCAGTCTTGTTTTTAGAAAAGAAAATCCAACAACAACAACAACAATATTTATATCCTGCATCTCTGTGCAACACAACTGAAAATATTCAGGTTTTTATTTCATAAGAAAGTCTCAAAAGTGCAAGCAATGCCTAAGTGAAAAGACCGAGGAAAATTTCAGGCTTCAGTTTAGATATTTGTTGTTCTTAAGATGAGAAGAATAGTTCAAAAGAAAAGTGCACTTGATATCTTTTGATGCACTATCTTCCACAAAAAGATTTAAAAAGCAGGGGATGGAATTGCTGTGGTTTGGTGCAAAGAGACCAAGCCTAAAACTGTGAGATTCCAGTTCAGCAGTGGGCACATTGTGGCCTCTGCATGTTGACTACAAACATCCATTCCCAATGCTGAAGGATGATGGATGTTTCAATCCAACAAATGTCTGGGGATCACAGTTAGACTACTCATGTTCATTATTCTAGCACTCTATAACATGTCTGAACTGTGTTTTTTAGTATAGTTGTGATCCTTTTTGAACTAAGACTGAAATTTTGCATCAAATATGTAACCACAATGGCATTGTTTTACTTTATCTCCCCATCTGACCAATGCAGCCCACTAAAAAACCTGTCAGCCATCTTGAGCGGCAAAGGTCTGTTCTGCTGACAAGCAAGGAACTCCAAGATCATGTAACCAGCCTCTCTGCCAACAAGTGATACTATGAAGAGCAGTTGCAACAGAATCCTACAAGGGTCCTTACTTCCGCTCCTCACAGTATGTGCAGTGGTGGGAGAGGGCTGGTCATTCATTCCTTAAGCATCCTGCTTGCCAGCCTCAGTTGCTCAGGACAGCTGCCTGGCTTTAGAGGTGGGTTTCACATCACCAGCCCTCTCCCTCCACTGCACAAGGTTATTTGTGGTTGCAACAATAGTGCCACAATCACAAATAAGAATATGAAACAGTGTCTTAAATTTAACTTATAACATTGTAATTAACAGGATACTAGGATAATATTTTACATTAATACTGGGCTTCTTGGAGCCCCACCTTGGATCTCTTTGACACATTCTTGAGCTGTAGTGCTTACTGCCTCAGTCAGTATTTCCATGCTGATCTAAGTAATGCCAAGGGTAACACCCACGTGTGTGTTTTTCAATTATTTAGTTTAACAACCTGGAGCAGGGCTCAGCCAAGGCAATAGCTATGGATCTCCATCCTTGATGGTATATCAACATGCCATTAGTGAAAAGGTGCCTCCCTTTGTGAGGTGTGCGAGACGTGAACCAAGGCAGTGCAGAGCCATACCTTTCCAGAGTTGGTGATGGTAAAAATGGACAATATATCTTTGCCCATGAGTGCACAGGGAACTCTGCAATACATGCCTATCCTCATAAGTTTGATGAATAAAGTGAATGGAATAATCAATAAAGCGATGGAGAAACCAGGCAAGTTCCTATTCTTCTGAAGGCTCAGTATGTGCTAGTTGGAATCTAACAGGCCATGAATTTGATACTTGGCCATATAAGTGGCTCCATTCCTGGGTATCAGAAGGACAAGCTTTAGTTTAGCATCCATGTTTTCTGCATGCTATGAGATTTTCGAGAAACATCTAAACATCAGAAGCTATTTCCCAATAGTAAGAGCTATTTGGCAGAAGAACGGAATAATTGTCTGGGCAAACAGTGGGTTGTAGAAGTATTAAAGCAGAGGCTGAGTGGACGGCCATCTATCAGGGATGCTACAGCTGTCTCATGCACTGAACAAGAGTTTGCACTTGATGACTTTTAAGGTCTTATTGAGTTCCACAATACTGTTCTTTTGTACCACAGCTGCACCATGCAGTTCTGCTGACTGTATATCTCAGGTAATAATGCTGTCCTACCTAAGAGAATTGTTGAAAGACACTCTTGTATAATTAGTGTTATGTAGATTAAAAATAATTAAAAATGGTGCTCCTACAATAGTTGCTGTTGTATTACATACTTGTGTCATTGTTGAAAGTCTGTAAAACACAGTTGACCACAACCTTTATACCAGGGTTGGCAAATGTATTCTTGCACTGCAACTCACCACATTCTTCACCTAAGGACTGAGTGGCTGAATTGCAATTCAACAATATATGTGTGGGGGCCTCACACATTTAACACAATTACTTACATAGCGGTAGCCAAACAAGTCTTAAAGGAGTTAATTAAAAGTAGATGCCATGTCTTCGACACCACTGTTCTTTTCTTCCCCATTACCAACCTGCTTTATGGAACAGCTTGCCTAATGACAAGAGCTGGAGTTTGCACAAACATTTTGGTATGGTTTTGTAATGAGTGGATCTGGGAAAGTTTCTTGCTTTTCAATATTTAAAGCAACAGCCATTTATTTGGATAGCATGGAACAGAACTGAAAGGTGTTAAATCACATGCACAGTATTCCACGTGAAAGCTAGGGATGCAATTGTTCATTCCCATCCATTCTGTAATGTTGATAGAAAAGCAGCTACATGTCTTCAAGTGCAAGAGGGGCCACATGGGATGCCTCATGTTTAAATGCACCATCGAGTCTGCTTACATACTTCCTGGTCTGACAAGAGAATTCCATATAGCCAGAATCTTTTTCCCCATGCCACTCTCCCACACTGGAAGAGTATTATTACACATCTAGGCTCAGTTAATTTTCATGGTATCAGTTCTACCATCAACCTGATTTGCAGGTTTCTGCTTGGGCATCCTTTGTTAATAGAGCCTTTTAAAATTAACTTGCTGCTGCTGCTACTTTATTAACAGTGAGACCACAAAGGAGTAAACATTTCTAATGCACCTAGTCTTCTCTGTTCTCAGTCCTGCTCAACTTTCTCTCAGCTTACAAAAAAGGATCTGGCCATGGGTGACTAGATCACCTGTACTTTGGGAGATAAATGAAAGCCTTTTAGCCTTGCCTTAAAATGGACAGATCTGTTGTTACTAGTACTACTGTTACTCCTCTCCATGGTGAGATCCAGCTGTTGTGCTGGTGGAGGTTTTCCTCTTGATGACTGCAGTAACTGGCCCATCAGGTAATGTCTTGATGAAGTTCCATGCTTCAAAACGGGTGAGGCCTTGCATCAGATTCATGTGCACCTGCAGTAACTCATCTCCCGGCTGAACAGCAGGGCTGTGTTCTGATCCCGCTCCTAAAGAAAGCCATAGGAAACAGTTACATTGTCATAAGTATAATTTACAACATTGCAGCTTAAGTGCTTACAATTTTTTGACATGTGTCTTACATCAACCTGGCCCAGTAAAAAAAATAGGTAGCCACTGCAATTTCTTTCATAAATTTTGCTTGATTGTGCGGAAGACCCTTGTGCAAAACACACTTCTGCAGTTAATGGATGTCTAATGAGCATCCGCTAAACTGGGACAATGTAAAAACCATGGAATGGAAAATGGCTCTGAATTCAAAATTGTCATAATGCTGATGTTACTGAACCCCCAATGTGGTTTTCTTGCCCAGGAATCTGTCCTTACCTCTGCACTACTAATATTAAAACCCCTGTTTGAAAGCTTACCTTTTTTTGTGAAGCCTTTGAAATATTCCTATCTCAGCTGAAGCAACAGATAATCAATGTCCACCCAAAGTCTTATACAACCCTCTGAAGACATCTGAGGTATCTGTGTCCTTGCTCATCCAGCCAGATGTGAGAAATAGATTTTCCTCTGAGAGCTGCATTTGGCCCCCAAGTATTCCTTGGAACGTGGGGAGGGCTCTGCTAGGGGCTGTATGTTGGCAGTGGAATCAGCAAGTGCCCAAACTGTACATGGGCATCCCCATCTCCCCAGTTCTCTTTCTCTTCCTGCTCAGAAAAATATACATGGCTATTTCTTGTGGGGGGGGGGGGGGTGACTGCTTACCAGAGGGTTTTTGAACCTTGACTATAGAATGTAGAATGGCAGCTTGCCCATCCTTATTGCAACCAGCCTTACATATGTACCTTTAAAAATTCGGTTAATGATGATTGGTTTATCTCCATGGATGGAGCCTTTCCCTCCTTCCAAGCTGAACCCTAAACCAGCAGATGTCTTCTCCAGAGTCACCATGAAGATCAGGTCTTCAGATGCTGTATCAAAATACAATATTGTCAGAGGAGAATAGGTTGCAGCCCAGTGGTAGAGCACATGGATTCCGTGTCTCAGGTGTCAGGTTCAGTTCCTAGCATCTCCAGCTAGGACTGAAAAAGACCAATGTTTGAAATTCTGGAGAATGATTGCCAGTCAGCTTTTGCCAGCCTTCCCTAAATTGCTGCCCTACAAATCCCATCATCCAAGGCAATCTTGACATGCTACTTGAGGATGGTAAGGATTGTTGATTAATACACCAGTAAGATACCAAGTAAGGAAAGGCTGGCATAGATAATACTGTGATGACATAGACTAATGTTCTGACTTGTGTAAGCAACCTCCTTACATGAGAGGAGCCATAGCTCAGTGGTAGTATACATGTGGTGCTTGCAGAAGGAATGATTCCATTCCCAGCATTTCCAGGTAGGAAACTGAGCTTCTGATGAAGATTAGTAATGCACATCATCTTTGTAAAGCTTTCTTGCCAGTGCTGATGTTCCCTGTAATGTACAGTTTTGGAGTACTATTGCATCTATTTGAGCTCTTTCTGAGTTCATGCAATACATCTCCACTCACAAATTCCTGTTGTCCAAAGATATTTTTAATTTGCTTTAAAAACAAAATGCTTGTGCAGAGCACGCCTAAGGTGCAAACAATTTGTGTTTCACCTCTGAGTGTACAAAGAGCATCTATTAAATGTCACTATCAAATATACTCACTACAGTCTGTTGAATTTTCTCCTCCTGATGACACAGAAGACTCGAGAGAAGTGTTGAGGCTTCTTTTTCTCTCTTTGGACTTCTTTGTAACAATAACTGCCTGCTTTGTCTGGCGAGCTTTTCGCAAGATCTCCAGCGCTTGGTGGTGAGTGGAGCCTTTGAGAGACTTCCCATTAATTGATAAGACTTCGTCTCCTTTCTGAATCGTTCCTTCCTGCGATGCTAGTCCACTCGAGAAAACCCTGTGCACCTGTTAGAAAGCCCAACCAAACACACCAATCAAAAGTTTGCTTGTCACGTTTAATAGTCGGACGTTTTCATTTTCAAATAGGATTGCAATGTGTTTCATAAAACCTCTTTGTAAAGTTGCTCACTATTCACTTCATCATCCAAATATGAATATGAAGGGGGGAAATACAGATTTTAGGAATTTGTGAATGGGCCCAATTTTCATGAATAGCTAGGAACTGAAAGGTGATGGGAGATGGTACTATTAAAGATGCAGATTTGCACCTTAGGCGTGCTTTGCTCTACTGACTGGAAATGTAAAGGATCGCATTTTGAGAACCATTATAAGGTGTCAGAAAGGCAAATATTTACACTATGACTATAACTATGACTATTTATCTTAGAGATGTTGTGGAGTTTTCTTTTCTTTCTGGCTCTGCAGTTAATTTCTTAGCCAACTCTAAGAGTTACTTTACACAACATCTCTATATACCATTTCTGTTTCAGTCTCCATCATGTGCATGTTATTTAAGTGGCAAACGATAGCAAGGAGCCTTCAGTAGTTTACTTTATTCAGTAATTTACTTTACTAACTAGCAACCTGCTAAAATTCTTCATAGTTTCTCATTTGCACTAAGTGACAAACACTAATGGCTGAGTATTAAGGCCTGGCTTCCCACAAAAGCAGACTTAGGAAGAGAAAGGAAGTGAAAAGATTGGTTTTGAGTGTAAAGCTAATGTAAGAGCACCACGAAGCTTTCACTGGGTCACTGGTCCAGGCTGCAAATAATGAAACATTGCCCTACCTGACACTCTGGTGGTTGGAACAATTTAGTTTCTTCACATGCAGACATGGAAGGAACACCTCATTACCTCCTAAAGGTATCAGAGCTATGGATCTTGATCTTATCAACTGCCAGAATGTAGAAGCTAGAACTCTGATGGTAATCTAACCTCAGAGTTTCTGGGAAAGGATTCAGCTGTACTTTGGAGACACCTGGCAAAAGTGTAGAGTCCATGAGAATGATAGGATAACTAACAATTATCTAAACTCAAAGTCTTTCCTTGTGAAGTGCTTCCATACATCCAGAAGAATTATGACACAATATTTACAAAGAGGTAAACAGAGTTATTAAGTTATGCACAACCTGCTCTATTTGATCCATTCCCTGGCATAAGGGAGGGCAACTTGCAGACCACCTGAAGTTATTCAGTTATAACTGCTCTCAACCCTCACCACTGGTGCTAAGGGGACTGTGTAGTACCACAGCATCTAAAGGACTATTTGTTCCTCACCTTAGCAAGTGCACAGTATTTAGCTGTAACCAGAACTCATTTGCTAGGGAGGAGTACTTAGAATTCTCAGAGAGTTTTGATGCCTCAATGTGCTACAAATCCTTGGCTTCCATCACCTGCTGCCATGGCAGTTAAAGTGGAATCATAGTGCTATAACTGTGTAATGTGAAAGAGACCCTTATTTTAGAGGCAGCCCCAGAGGCCTTTGGAGGTGTATTTCTCCTACCTTTAGTTGTGTGTGCGTGCAGTGAAACAATGTCATTAAACAATACAGAGCAATAATTCATAATAATTTTAAAGATGTGTACATACTAATACATTAAATCAACAATTATTTATTTAGGTAATTTTAATTTTTAAATAATACATATAAAATTTGAGGAGTGATGTTGGCTCTGAAGGGAAGATCGCTCTCACCAGAAGCCTTAACTGATCATTTGCAGAGGGCTTTTGAAATTAGACCAAGGGCCATACACAATGCTAGGTGTGCTCTGAAATGAACAGTTGTCAGAACAAGGTTACCTACAGTAATGTCTTTGTTTTCTAGGTCTACTCCGCCAGCTAAACTGAATCCAAGCCCAGCACCTTCTTCTTTATGCAGAACTGTAACATGAATCTCACTGAGTTGCTGTGCAAAAGGGAGAAGAAAAAACCAATTCTCAGTCTTCAGCACAAAGACACAATGCAGCATAGGTTTAATATACATTTATAGCTAAATCACAGAATCATAGCATTGGAAGGGATCCCAAGGGCCACCTGGTTCAAACCCCTGGCTTGCGGGAGAACACAGTTTAAGCACTCCTGTGATATGGCCATTTAGCTTCTGTTTAGAGAGACTTCCAAAGAAGGAGGGTTCACCATCCTCCAAGACAGTCTATTCCAATGTCAAACAGCTCTCAATCTTTAACAAAATCTTCAAATGTCTGGATGGAATATTTTTTTCTGTCATTTAAATCCATTGCTACATATTCTGTTCTCTGGAACTGCAGAAAACAAGCTCAGCCCACCCTCAGTTTAAATGTCTACATGGCATTTAAAGCTGGTTAACATATCACCTCCCAGTCTTCTTTTTCCCCTGCTGAACATACCCTGCTCCCTGAGTTGTTCCTCATAGGACTTGGTTTCTAGACCTTTGATTATCTTGGTTGTCTCCTTTGAACACGTTGCAGTTTGTCCTATCCCTGTCAAACTGCGATGCCAAAACATACCATACCCAAAGCAGAATACAGTGTTGGTACTACTTTCCTTAGCTTGAACACTTCTGTTGACACAGTTGCATTGGCCCTAAATGTTTGTCTTTGGTTTGTCTTTGGTCTAACCCACCACTGGAATGCACCTCCCAAGAACTTCTCTGGTGAAACTTCAGGGTGAAAGAGGTTTCTGAACCCTTGGTTTATCCACTGTGCACCTTAACTTGGACAGGTATGGGAAGGGCACCATTTGCTGCCAACAGTCAGTTAGCAAGATGTCTGGGCCAGCATTAGATCTGGTCTTTATATGCATTAGATCCCAGAATGTGGCTCATGGGGGACAGCAGATAATTTAAGTGGTATCTTAAAAAGAAAGAAAAAGAAAGAAAGAAAGAAAGAAAGAAAGAAAGAAAGAAAGAAAGAGGAAGTCCCACAAGCCTAATGATATGCCTGCCACAGAACAGGAAGTTTCACCAGGTGCAGTAAAAGAATAAGCTTCACTTACCAAAATATCTTATTTGAAAAATAAACCCTGACCTTTTTTTTTCACCTTATAAACTCCCCCCGCCACACACACACACATTTTAAACTATTTTGGTCCTCCCGTCCTTTAAAAAGAAATCTAAAATAACAAATGTAGGGCCTTTTCATACATTCCAAGACATTGCCATATTAGTCTGGAATATCATTATGCAAAGAGATCTTGTAGCACCTTTGAGACTGACTAAGTGAAAGACATTGTAGCATAAGCTTTCATAGAGTGGGTCCGCTTCCTCATCTGAGGAAGTAAGACTCGGCTTACATAGAACATTCTCTGTGGGTTTGCATATTTCAAGGATTTGCATAGTCAGGTATAGGGGTTGTCCACATGGGCCAAAACCCCCGTGTTTCCTCCAGCCTTGTATTGTCCTGTTTAGACAATGCAGGCCAAAAAAGTCACAAACAAACACAGGGCCAGGATCAGGCCAGATCCTAGCAGACCAAACATGGACCCAGTGGATCCAACCTGGTTTCCAGGGATAAACAGCCTTAACCCCGGGGTCAATTTGACCCGTGGTTTGCCACAGAGTTTCCCATAAACTCTGCAGAAAGCCTAGGCTGTTCAAATGGATCTCCTTGCTCTGCCATCACTCCTACCATGTCTGATGCAGAAACGGGGCACCTGGCCACATGGGTGCAGCCAGACACCCTGTTTCCACATCAGACGTGATGATGGGGGATTTCTCAGTAGGTGCAGCAAGGTAAGGAGTGCACAGTGGTAGCGAATCCAGGGACAGTGCGAAGATGGGGATGTGTTTATCTGCCCATCCTTGCGCCAAGCTGGGGACCTAGGCCAGAATAGCATTTGCTCAGCCTGTGCTATCCTGGCCTGTCTGCTTAGCCCCATATTCAGCATACTGATCTTCCTCTTCCTTAGTTGCCTCTACGTGCTCACCTGCTATTCTAGTAGGTAATGTCAGCAGTGATGAGAGCAATGAAAAGGCATCCACTTGCCTTGCCTGCTTTTTCTGGGTATATAAAGGACCAGGTAGGAGAAGGTTAGGAAATGGTGGAGAGGACCAATTGAGGAAGGGGAAGACAACTGTGAACACCTTCTTGTGCCTCCCTCCCTCTCTCCACAAAAAACAATAATGACCCTGATTTTAAGACCAATGGACATAGAAGATCTTGGGAAAGCTGGAAGCATCTGAAATAACAGACATACCTTTAATGTAGCCTCATCTAAAGACTTCACCTCTTCTATAAGCTTTTCCAGTTCTTCAGGGGTAAGGAGGGAGATGACAGACTGTCCTGAGACACCCAAAGCCTGGGGTAAACTTCGGTCCTGCTCATCATCATCTTTTTCATTATCTGACAGACATGCACCATAATCTCTCAGCTCAGAGAGGCTAGTCAAAGGAGAAAACAAGAAATGTTGAACGATGCCATAGCAAATCTATACTGCAGGATATGTAGCAGGGCTATCACCCCCTTCAACTGTTCCAGTTTGGAAGAGACAACTCAGTTTAATCCTCTCCCATCCCTTTGTCTCATCTCCTTTTCAAATGTCCCAAGTTCTCTGTCCTGAAGGAGCAGGTGGCCAATTTGCAAAAAGTGTGGCTCATCTTGGCTACTGTTCTCAAGAAAGAAAGAAACAAGTTGGGACATGAAAGATGCTGGTGTGGGGAGGTTCTCAATAATGTGTACTGAACAGCCTCATGTGCCCTGTCTAAAACAAAAGATGCACACAAGTAGCCTTGAGTTATGCATGCATATCTTACCAACAAGATTCCAGCCTGTGGCTGCACTTTTCAGATTTCTTATCATGTCTGAGAGCTCCTAATGATATCTTCCTTTCCTAACTGAAAACTAAAAAGCCAAGATAAGGCACCACCAGTCCTTTAGAAACAAAGAAAGTTTAAAAATCTTTATGCCAATTGCCTTTCTCTTAAGGGTTTTTACCTGAGCTGTTGAATGAGCTTTGGTTTAATTTAAAGACATAGCCATGTTAATTTGGAAAATCAGTATGCAAAGGGATTTTATAGCAACTTTGAGGTTCACTGAAAGAAAGAAGCTGGTAGCATGAGCGTTCATAGACTTGAGTCTAATTCCACAACATCTGTAGACTCAACTCTACAAAAGCTCATGCTACCAGCTTTTTTCTTTATTCTCAAAGGTGCTAAAATATCCCTTTGCATTTGTTTTGCTTTGTTATTGATCTTAATTGGAGGGCCTAGTTTCAGTTTTATTGTTTACTCTTATTAGACATGATCCTGCTTGATCAGACACAGCTATGACGACAGAGATCTGTCATCATACCTATATCTGACAATGCCTTTTCAGCCAAGCAGACTCCAGTGGAAGGGTTTCTGAAGTGTGCCAATTTAGGATGCTGGGAAAGGACATTAGCAGCACTTTCACAATCATGGGGTGCATCAAGAATAGGTAGCTGGAGAGACCCCCTCAGAATCCTGACACAACTGCTTCTCTCAATGTGTCTTGTGATATTAATGACAGAGGGACTGAAACCTTAATGGGTTCTGATCTTTCTTTTAGCACTGCAACTCTGGGCAAATTTTACAAACAAATTATGACTGGAATTTGGGAGGACATCTGGGGCTGCATAAAATTAATAGGAATGTCAGGTTACATTGTGGTCCTTCCGTTGGCTACATCTTGCCTAAACTGTTAAACAGTCTGGGGAATTATTTCCTAATAAATCAAGATGTTAAGAATTGCAAACATGGTGGTCTTACTTAAGAGAAAAGCCAGTGTCTGGAGAATAAGCAGCACTTGCATGGAAGGGAGCTGAACCATTGTCTTCTGAGTCAGACTTTGGGATCCCATCTTGTGACTTCCATGGGTTTTTCCCAAGACATAGTGGAGACTGAGGAAGGGAATGCAATGATTTCATTAAAGCTGATGAGAAGTGGTTGCTTATGGAATCAATTTTACTGCATTTTTCTCCACTGGTTTTCAGCATCTCACAGGACTGCGCTGATGTAAGTGGGAAACTGCGTGCTCTTTGACTTGGCATTTTTTTAATTTGTGAAAAAGGTTCTGTGTTTTGCAGTTGAAACAAATCCAGAGAACACTCGGTGGTGGCGGTGTTGCTTCTCTTTGGACTAGACACATATTCCTCTCTTGAACTGCAAGACGAATCTATGCTACTTGCATCTAGAGACAGGTGAAGGGAGGTGTTTTCAGAAACTTCATAGTTATCAGTGTTGCTGGTTGAAACTTGGTGAAAATGAGCTGTGGCCCACTTGGGTTCCTTTCTATCAGGAGATGCTTCCTTCTGAACCAACAGCTTTGGGCTAAGTTTTTGGTTTCCCTTCTCTTGAGCTTGAGGAGTGCCCAAACTTTCAAAGGAGCTTATTCTTTGCTTTATTGATGACCCTCTAGGTGAGGCCCGAATTACTCTGGAAATACAATCCAGTTCATTGTCAGACACGTTCTGATGGTGGTCATCAACATTTTTGAGAACTGTTGTATTTGACTTTCCTTTCTTCAAGCTTTTTAGGCTTTGACGAAACCAGGCTGGTTTAGGTGCTACCGGGGGACCTTTCTTCACAAAATCACTTTCATCAGATGACCTCAGTGCTTCTGAATTGACTTCGTCTGTGTTTGATCTTTGAAATCCTGCTTCTGGGCAACTGGAGGTTTGATTACCTTCATTTGTGTCTTTGGCATGGTGCAATCCCAAAGGATGGTCATCTTCTAACATACTGGGATTAAACAAGCTTTTTATGCAGTCAGAAATTCTAACCCAAGGGTCTTCAGTTGCAATCTCAAGGCTATAATCTACCTTTGTCTGTCTTCTGAGAGCAGGTCTTTGAGCTGCTAGGACAGTCTTTCCTGGGTGGAAGAAAAGATGCTATCATCAATAAATGCAATTGATAAAAAAAAATCTCCCCAAATGCTTCTGTGTTCAAAGTTTCTACCAGATATAAGCCTTGTTATTATCTTGCTTTACAAATTGGCTTAGTACCAAAGAAGTGGTCGTATCATTAGATGGCTAGTCAGCCTTGATAATACCAATGACCAAAGGGAATGAGTGAATCACAGACATTGAGGGATCTTTAGCAAGATGACAAAAACTTGATTGTTTTTTTTTGTTTTGGAGAAAGCCACAGAAACCACAGCCATGAAGACATATAGGAAATTGCATCAAAGAATTATGTTTCTCTTCTCTCTCTTTCCTTTGTTTCACTCTTAAAATGCTTGAACATGGTTTTCCTAACTTAAGTCAATGACCTTGAATCTCACTGGATTAACTTTGGGCTAGTTGCTCTGGGGCAAATCCAAACAGGGCAAAAGTTACAATATCTGTTTTTGATAGTACACTGTTGTTCTCACATTTAATTTTTTAATTCATATGATGCACACAACCATCAGTAACTATCATTTACCATTTCCGTGAAGTAGCATCATCAGTAGCACCTTTTCGTCCATGCATTAAATAAATAATAATAATAAAACTTTATTTATAAACCGCCCTTCGAAACATCAGGGCGGTTAACAGCAATAATAACATACATCCAATACAAATTTTAAAAAGTGCAATTAAAACAATAACAATACTGTAGTACAATAACACTAAAAGAACTTGTGCCAAATCACAAGCTACTAACAGAGGGGGGGAGAGGGATTGCCAAAATCCTAGATCATTTTTTGCTTAAGAGAGTTTACATATAGATAGCAAAGTAGCAGTGCCACTAAGAAATCCTGTTAGTGAATTGCAAAGATGCATATTGGGACACTGGCAAGCATGCCCAATGCACATTGGGATGATGCACATTAGTGCATGATGCACATCGTGTGTAATGTACACCAGTGCATGGTGTGCACTGATGTGTAATGTGCATTAGTGTTCAATATGCATTGAGCACTTTGCCAGATCTGCTACATAGTAACGTACAGCAGCCCTCTACTGAATATAGACATTACGAAATGGAACAGTTCTAACTCCTGCATATGTAAGTCTAGTTATGAACACATAACTCCCATATAGGATTTTGCTGGACAAGTTTAAGATTGAAGTAACCGCAGTTGCTTCTTTGAGTTATGGGTTTTGCTGTACCAGTCTTCTTGTTCTACTTTCATATTACTCTCATTCTGAGTCATGAACAGAATCTTGGCTCCTTTCATTTCCTCAGCCACACTCGCACATTTCTCTCCATGCTACAGCAGCTATCATGTATAAGCACCACCACCTCCTGGTTCTTCTCACCAAAACCCCCTTGTTTGCCCTCCCACCTATTCCTTTTGTTTCTCAAGCAGCAGGTCTTCTGATGAGATAAGACTTCAGTCTATCTGTGCTGAAATTGTAATCTATGTGTTCAAGAACGGTTTTAGTGGGGCTTACTCCCACCAAAGAAGTAAGACTGAAATTACAACCTCAATAGGCACCAGCTTAGGTCCTACTGTAAACAGTCAAGTTTACTTCTAAGCAGACAGTCTGACCAAAGAGAAAAATAAAATTGCAGTCCTATGTGGGCAGCCAGGGTGGCATAGTGGTTTGAGTGTTGGACGACAGACTTTTACACATGGTATATTTTGATCTTGTTCTAAAGAAGACACTTGATAGATACCTGTAAAGGATCCAGATTTGCTGCAATTTCTACATATATACCTTGATCCATCTAAAGTTAGCTATGGTTAAGGCTGCAATTCACATTTGCAGCCTAAGAATAAGTCCCATAGTGCTCAATAGGTTTGAGCTCAGAGTAGACATGAATAAGATTGCACTATATGATTGCAATTGTGGGACACGGTTGTGGAAATACCTCCCTGTACACAATAACACTCAAGTAGGCATGCAGGATTTGTGCTGTACATCAGATGAAACAAATCAGATGCTAAAGCTCTAATCTTATTATTCTTTGTTGTTGTGTGCCTTGAAGTTAATTCTGATTTATGGCAACCCTAAGGTGAACCTATCATGGGGTTTTCTGGGCAAGATTTGCTCAGAGGAAGTTTGCTATTGCTTATCTCTATGGCTGAGAGAGTGTCACCCAGTGGGTTTCCATGGTCAACCGTGGTCCAACACTCAAACCACTATGGCTCTCATTTCTTGGGTGTAAACTCCTAAAACTTTTATTATCAGCAGACATGAAAAGAATTGCACTATTAAATAATCACAACCTAGGTAATCCATAGATGTCAATGGAATGATGCAATCCTATATAGGGCTACTCCAAAATCCCACTGAGTTCTTCCAGGGAAATATTTCTTGGACTGGAGTATGTATAAGTCTCAATAACATTAGCTGGTTGCCTGTCTTGAAGCTATAATTTCAGTCTCAAATAATTTCAACACCTCTGCCGCTTTTGCATATTCTTGAACTGACTTTTGCTGACAATTGCACAGACTGAAACATACCTTTGTTGACTTTCTTTTCTTGGTACGCAGCTCCTGTATCTGACTGCTCCACAGCTCTTGGCACTAAAGAACTTGCAAATGCACCATGAGTTACAACTGTTTTATTTCTTTGCCGCAGCAGGTCTTCTACTTCCTGAGAAATAAACAGGAAGCACAAGTGTGACAAAATGTAATTGCACAAAACTGCATTCTCTGCACCCAAGCTTTGTCTCCCACCTTGCTATTAATAATACAGTATTTTCACTGAGACTAAGTATAAATGGATTCTTAGGTCTGACAATTGACACAGCTAATCGTGTCTCATGCCTTCAAGGATACATAGTTGACCCAAGGATGAACATTTATCAGGCTGTCTTTGACCAAAGGATTGTTTATAAATACTGCAAAGACAGCCTGATAAATGTCCATCCTTTTTCTGTTCTTTAACAACAGTGAATAGATGCAAACAGGTATGTTAGACTAAATCAAGACTGAATGTTGTCAAGATGTTTTCATGGTTTTAAAACAAAACAAAACAAAACAAAAGTTCCTAAGAACTTAAAACAACAACAAATTAAAACTCACGTCAATATGGATTTGGTTTGCACAGGCATAACCATAACCGAACGAGTAGGTCATCAAGTAATTAAAAACATAGCCATGTTAGCCTAAAGAATCAGTATGCAAAGGGATCTTGTAGTACTTTTGAGACTAACCAAAACATCCATTTATCCATTTTTGCTTACTTTGCATTCACTAGTTGGTTCTCTCCATTTCTAAGCTATCAGACTAGCTACTTCATCACACCAAACCTGTAGTTTTGTACTCATCTTGAAACTTTCTACACTTGAGCCAATAGACTAAAACCATACATCTGCAGTTTTGTTGAGTTAAGGGAGATTTGACTAAGAATGGGGAAGAATTAGTTTCATGTTTTTCAGCAAAATCTCATAATCTGCCCTTCCTAACATGTAGGTCAAAAACGAACACAGTTATTCTGTGCATTGCTGTGAATGTCATGATGCAGTTCTTAGCTCCAAAACTGCATATAAAATGCATTTAGTCCACTAAACATTACCAGTACATAAACCTACAGATGATGAATTGGCTAATCAGGACTGCTGTTCCTCCTATTCCATAATTTTTATGAGTCTGAGTGGTTAGGATACATAGAGCGAGCATGATCAGATACAGATGGCAGGTTGCTGTTGGTTGGTTAACCCCTTGTGGACTCATTTCAGCCTGCTTTTAAGCCAAGGTTCAGTATCAAAACATACATGGTTGCCTTGACAGATAACTTGCACTGGGAGAAAGGCTGTAGGGTGAAGTGCAACACTGCTGTGTGTGTGTGTGTCTTCAAGTAGTTTCCGGTTTATGGCGACCCTAAGGTAAAACTATCGAGGTTTTCTTGGCAATATTTGTTCCAAAGAGATCTGCCATTGCCTTCCCCTGAGGCTGAGAGCATTTGTCTTGCCAAAGGTCACCCAGTGGGTTTCATGGTTGAGCTGGGAATCAAACCCTGGTCTCTAGGGTCATTGTCCAACACTGAAACCACTATGCCACACTGGCTCTCACCTCTACAGTGTATGCTGTTGGTCCTCCTGAATCTATCTAAAAGATGGGAGTAGAAATATGGCATTACAGTGGTTCAGGACATACTTGCAGGACCAGCTATGGGCAGTAGCACTGGGTCCCCCTCCCATAGATTTTACATTGTTGGGGTATCACAAGGTTATGGTCTATCCCTGATGCTGTTTAATATCTACATGAAGCAGCCAGGTGATGTGATCAGGAGTTGTGGAGTTGGGTGTCATCAGTGTGCTATTATCAACAAGGTCAGGCGAGGATGTGGAAGTGCTGGCTCAGCAACCTAGATGTCATAACAGTAAGATACGGATCTATAAACTGAAAGTGAGTAAACAAACAACTTGAGCAAGATGCAGCTCTGTGACTCTGATACTCTGACACAATCTTTTTCCTTGGTATAATTGTTAACATGTACATTTCAGGTTTAGATGGCCAAAGTGATGCATCCTCAGCTATGGGGCCTTGTGGCACTGCAGATTTGCCAGAGTCCATGGCATCCACTGAAAAAGGCCCAACTCTTGAATTTTAAGAACCACTATTGTGAACATGTCTGTCTTACCTGAGCATCTGAAGAAGGTGGGCTCCCATCCCCTTGCAGAATGTGCCCATCATTGGCATCTCCACTATTCTGCTCATTGACAGCCCTGTCTTGTTTGAAATACTTCCTTGGTGGAGGTTTGGGTTTCGATGACCTAGGTTTTCTGACAAGGATCTCCGTGGACTTCTTTGTGCTATTTTGTGAAAGGTGGCTGGTTTCCTTAAGGGTTGGTGGGGAGGAGTCATTCTCCAAACTAGTTCTGGAGGAAGAAAACAATGAGTCCGGCTGCCTGGTGACTGGTATATCAATACTGTGTCCTTTTGGTTTCAAATCAGCTAGCTGGTGGGCAATCCCATTTCTATATGATGACCTGGGCTTGTAACTGCTGTCACTACTGGAACGGATCATAATCTTTTGGGAATGGTGGTTGCAGTGAGAAGCATTCTTTTCAGAGTATCTTTCACACGGTGGTTTCTTATGCCAACTGTTTTCCAGACGTTTGACACCTGTATTTAAAAACAGCAACAAAGACAACAAGCTGGGAGGAGAAGAAAGCAAGAACACAGTAGCAACAAATCAGAGATCCGTTTCAAGAAGGTCCATATGCCCAAGCGGACTTTGAGGTTCTTAAAAAATGATACCTCTCCTTCTCTCATGCAACCAAACACAGAGCTTGGAAAGCTACCTTTAAAAATTAATTAATTAATTAATTAATTAACTTTTTTAAAAAAACAAAAAAAAGGACTGGAAATAATTAATTTTCAAGTTAATTTTCAAGTCAGGCCAATAGAAATTACCAAATAATGGCATAAAAACTGAAAAATTCTAATCTAATGTCTTTAGGTCTTGCTTACAGGATTTGCAGGGACATTGGGGTGATCACTGTAGAAAACAGAATTCTAAGTTCTGAACTACATCGTTATTTGCTGTCATAAAAACGGTTCTTCTTTTATTCTTCAATAACGTATCATGTTTTCCTTACCTTCTGTACTCCAGTGGTACCGCTCTCTTTCTAACCTGTTGTTTTCTACAGCTTGCAAAACAGCCATCTTTAGCTGCCGTTCGGAGACCTACAAAATGTCACAGGTTTGCATCATAAAAGGAAAAGTATACATTATTCTCAATTCTTGAAGATCACAAAGTTGAGCATTTTCTTTCATTTCCTCCCTAGCACTTTGTTCCAGTCACAGTAGTTACTAGTGAAGGATAGCTTTCAGTCCACAGTTATTTTATTCTTTCTTCAAAAATCAAAAAAACCACAGTAAGGCGGGTGGAGAGCTGGCCAGTTATGCATATTACATGATTTAAACATAGGTTTGAATATTTAAGTCAACCGCCACGTAAATCTGAGCTGCAAATTTGCAGCCAATTAGAAAGCAATGAGAAAAATCTTTTCCTGACTCTGAGTAAAATATTGCCTCTGGCAATGGCACTTAAAGGGTGGTGTAGGTAAACATCTGAAATGCAAATACTATGGCTTGCAGGCAAGGACAGAGAAAGAAAGAGGCCTGAAGCTTAAAATTGTATTTCGCCATTCTTTATGAAGTGAAAGTAATATGGAGGGTTTCAAAAGGGCAGGAAAGTGCTCATTCTATGAACAAATACAGGGGATGGTAATCTGCTCATATGCATACAGGAAATCTCTTATGGAAAGTGCAGCTCAAAAAAGTGGAAAAGCCACTTTAAAAAAAACTTAGTTTTTTTATTTAATTGTAAAAGCTTTTTCCATTCCTAAGCAGAATATAAAATAGGATCTACTTGTGGATGGGGAAAGGTTTGGGGTTCTCAGTAAATTGACTGATAGTGGCAACAACAACAGCAAAGACTTTTTCTCTCCAGTCATAGACTTCTGAAAGGGAAGCTTCAAATGGCCATCTCTTACCTGTGGGTCAGGATGCCTACTGATAATAATCTGCACGGTCCCCGGATTGCAGTGGCTTAGAAGCGCATGAACTTCATTGAGGGACATATTTTGAACTGATGCTTCATTGATTTCAATGATTTCATCTCCACACCTTCAAAAAAAATATTTGTTTGTATATATATATATATATATATATATATATAGTGCAATCTACCATGTGCATTTTATTTTAGTATGGAAAAATGTCATTTTCTTCTTCATTTAATTTCTTTTAAATGTCAAATTTCCACCATTTATGAGGGATTTTGCCATTTTTGGCTAATGCTTCAAATGTGAACAGAAAAGAAATTGTCCCTTATCCAGAGTTCAGATCCTTGCTCAGCCATGGAAACCCACTATGTAACCTTGGACATTCTCTTTCCATCTAAGAGGAAGGCAATGACAAAAAATCCTCCAACTAAATCTTGCCAAGAAAACCCTAGGATATAACTCAGGGTTGATTTGAGGCACATAGCAGTGACAGCATATAGAGATGCCTATACTTCCAATGACACCTGGATCCAGGATAGTCCAGGAGATGCTAGAACTAACTGAGGACCATTTGTTGTTCAAAAAGGCACATATTTATTTCTTGAATAAATAACAAACAAAATCAGACATCCAGAAGAACAAACCAATAAGAAAAAGCTGCGGCCATATGTAGTTTATTTAATTCATTCATGTAATAATTCAAATCCAGTATAGTACAATGGTTTAGCATTGGACTACAATGCTTAGAGACCAGGTTTTGAATCCTCACTCGGCCACAGAAAGCTACTTGGTGACCTTGGGCAACTCACACTATCTCAGCCTCAGATGAAGGCAAAGACAAACCTTCTCTGAACAAATCCTGCCAACAAAACCTCACAATAGCTTCACCTTAATCTCACTATAAGTCAGAAGCAACTTGAAGGCACACAACAACAACAACAATGTAATAATTACAGGGTAATTCATCTGAATTAACAAGTACTGATTCCTCCTTCTGTGTATCTCTCTCTTGCTTCTCAGATTTCTCTTTTCACATCATTTTAGATTTAATTTGCTCAAAAACATCTGAGTTGCAACCATGTTTGGATGTTGAGTGATCCTCAAACTGACAGAGAAGTATGCTAGATGTAAAACACTTATGATAGCAAAGTGGGCCTTATGTCTCATTGATCGTAATGAGGATTTTCCCTCCCAGCTGGTTATGAATTTTCTTATACCTTTAAAAGTAAAGCATCCTGCCTTTGATATCTGTAGAGTATTCTAGAGTCCATGAAATTTATGTGATTTAAGATGTTAAAGAAATAGGCAACCGAAAATAGGTTCGCTCACCTACTGAAAATAATTATTTTTGAAACATGAAATGAAATCTCTTTGTTAATTGAGTTAGGTTTCCATGGCTGAGCAGTGATTCGAACCATGGTCTCACTGAGCCCTAGTCAACACTGTTCATAAAATGTGAGAATAAAAAGATAAAAGATGAGAATAAAACTATTATGCCAAAACGTTCTTCTTTTGACATACCTGAGCCTCCCGTCCAAATGAGCCACAGAGCCTGGAGAAAGCGCATGGATGAAAACTCCTGAAATGCACTGGAAATAAGGGATGCTGCATAATCCGATGCCTAAACCCACACCAGCCTCTGGACAAAATGCATTAGAAAGATACAGAACACAAATGAATAATTAAATAATTAAATAATATATATGTCAACTGATAAAAAGTTAGAAAAGTGCTTTTCCCCTTCCCTGATTACAATGGCATAGTATAGAATCATAGTACCATAGAATAATAGAGTTGGAAGAGACCGCAAGGGCCATCCAGTCCAACCCCTTTCTGCCATGCAGGAAATCCAAATCAAAGCATCCCCGACAGTGCCTTATATAAAATGGCAAAATCAAGGTTTGCTATTTGGAATGTATAGTTTTTTGGAATATTGTCAAGCCATGGATCCTTGAATCTGTTGGTAAAGAATGCCTGGCTGTAATTAATTCCTCTTGCCATAATTAAATTTTATTACAACTGCCATATAATGAGGGATAACAAAAGTTATACTTCTTGTGGTGTAACCATTATTCTATTTTAGCTATGGCTGCAGTGGGGTGGCCTTGCATATGTATGTTTTGTACCATCAGCCAGTATCACAGAATCACAGCACCTTAGAGTTGGAAAGAACCACAAGGGGCACCTAGTCAAACCCCCTGCCATTGAGGAACACTAAATTAAACCACTCTCAAAAGATGTTCTTCCAACCTCTGTTTAAAGATCTCCAAAGATAGAGAGTCCATCACCCTCTGAAGGAATTATTCCACTGTCCAGCACCTCTTACAGAAATAGGTTTTTTCCTAGTGTTTAGGTAGAATCTCATTTCTTTTCATTTGAATCCATTGGTTCATGTTCTAGTATATTATAGTACCTTGATTATTTTTTTAAAGTAAGGATGATTAATTATCTTTCAAAGTAACTTCCCAAGCTCTGTACTAAATGTAGCAATGAACAATAAAGTGGGAAAGAGTAAAAAACCAACTTGAGAAAAGGGGGGGGAAAAAAGGACCTGAGCTGCTAGTTTTGCTCACCTTTATTTAAAAACACTTCCACGATGATCCTGTCCTTGGGGTTAGTGGCACTCAAGGGGAATGGGACTGTTTCCGAAGCAAAGGAGCTGTTCTCCTTGGCGAGGCACATGCTGGTGCTTAAGGAACGGCAGAGTTGGGAGGATAAATAGCTTCCAGCAGAATGTGGGGTGCTGAAGCTTGTCCGGACTGTGAGCGTGAGAAGACCTTTCTTGGCCTGCTGGAGAAATGAAATTGCCATGAGCTGGGCCCAGCTGCATCTGAGGGCTGTGAAAGCAATGTGCATAAAGAGAGAGGGATGTTGCGCAGGGACATAACCTTGAATTTCTGAAGAGCTTCATAATGGGTGAGTCCGTACATCAATTCTCCATTCAGTTCTAGGATTTCATCCCCTGTTAAATCAGAATAAATGAACCTGTCAGCTATTCTGAGCACTTTTGTTGTTTCTTAAAATCACTCCCTTTTCAAAGGACAGTTCAGACAAAAAATCCTGTACTAGTCTTTTTCAGTCTCTTCTCATGTAACTCATGTCCCACACAGGGTGGAAGCCCCCCCCCCCCCCCAATATTTAATATGTATATATTTTTTAATATATTGTCTCACAAAGAATTCCTTTCCACTGCACATTTCTCAATAATATTTTAAAATGCATGTGATACAACATTTGAACTGAAAACATTATTGCAAAAATAATGGGTCAAAAAAAAACAGAAGAAGGCTAGAAATGGGGAGGGCAGCTATGAAAGAACTAGAAAAGATCCTAATGAGTAAGTAAATGCAACTGTTCCTCACCAATCTACAAACCCAGGATTCCCTAGGACTCAGCCAGAGTCATTGACATGGAATCAAAGTGCTACAAATGTGCAATGTGAAAGGGCACCAGGTCTGTTGCATCTTCTGCATGACAGCATTTGAAGACTGCTTCAGTGTCTTCCCTTAATAGTCTTTTTTCCAACACAAACTGTTGACATCTCAAATTATTTATATAGGATCCAGGTTCTCCTACCTTCTTGCAGCCTTCCATCAGCAGCAGCAGCTCCCTGGGAAAAGATCGTCTTCACATATATGCCAATGGGGCCATAAATGCTGTCTTGACCTCCCACAATGCTGAAACCCAGCCCCTGATCGAAAGCACAGAGAGAGCATTTTGAACTATTGTTTGAAAATAATATTGCATGTTATAAAGCTATCACTAAGACAACCTAAGTACTGTACCAGCAAATTCAGTATCATTTACACCAAGAACAGATGAACTGATCTGCTTAGTTCCAGTCAATTTTCATCTGTATTCAGCCTTCCATTCAGTTTTGGCAACGTATTGTTTTTATTATATAGTAATATATTATATTATTATTTATTATTTAAATTCATGGAAAACATGCATTTGTTCTTGTAAACAAATTTCTTTTTATTTTATTTTATTTTAATATTTATTAAAACATTTCTATCTTCCCCTGTACACTAAGATCCCAGGGCAGCTTACAATAAAATAAATTTAAAGCAATAAATAATAGCAACAGATTTAAAAGATTAAACACATATTACAAAAAATTATCAATGGGGAATCTAGATGATTTTAAACAGGTTAAAGCAATTTTAAATAATGCAACTCTAAAACATATGCATCCTGGATAAAATCAGTAAGGCCCAAAGGCTTTAAGGAAAAGCCATGTAGTCACCACTTTAGCTGCCAAGGCTCAAAGCTATGAAATTCTGATATTTGTAGTTTTGTGAGATATTTAACAATCGCTGTCAGAGAGCTCTGGTGCCACCACAAAGTACACATTCTAGAATTCCTTAGGATGGGGCCATGACAGTTAAAGCAGTATCAAACTGCATTAATTCCGCAGTGTGGCAGCAGCCTTTGATTTTGTAGAACATGCATAACATAGACGCCAGCCAGGTTAACACATTTCAGGGGTGGTGTTGGGAATTTATTTGACACCGTCTCACCCAACTGCTTGAGTGTGTTGCATGACAAGCTGCTTGAGTGTATTGCACAAAAGAAAATGCATAATGAACTGAAGCCATCTCACCTTCCCCTGGCCTTTCATTAAAACAATATTGGAAATGAAGGATGCCTGTAATCCACATGATGCGTGCATTAGCTGGACTGTACTTAAGGATCGAGAAGATCTGGAAAGGGGCTGCATTTCAGAAAAAGATAATGGGAAGGAGGTTAATATTATGCCACTTGAATTAACAGAAGCCTACTGATAATAGAATTAATCTAGGTATCTTCCACTTTTGCCCCTTGATCTCCCACCTCTTACCATACAGGTGACTCTTCAAATGTTTTGGAGTTCCACCTCCTATCTGTCCTGGCAATCATAATCAAGGTTCAGGAATGATGGGAATGACTCTATTGTCCATTTGGAAGGTAATTGGTTCCCTAATCATGCCTTCACATTTTCCTTTTTTAAAATAGCACTGTGCAGTGTGCATCATCATCATCATCATTCTCAAATGCTACAAACTGGAAATGAAACATTAAACTGAATGACTGATACAAAAACAGAATGATCCAAACTCAGTGGATTAATACAAGAAGCTGCCTGTTGGCAATAAAACTGTACTCAAGCTGTCCCTTATCTAGCTTTGCCTTGGTGCTGCATCTAATGATTTCCCCTTTCCTCTTGCACTCACAGGAGCTCTTCCCACTGAGCTGTCCAGCTGCTGAGAAAGGGACTTTCTGTTGCTGTAAAGAGAGTGGGACTGTCTGTACCGGGAGGCTGATTTTTTGGCCATGGGGCCATCGATATCCCCTATCCAGTAGGGACTCACACCTGTTCAAAAAGAGAAGGAAAAAGGTACAAACAGCTGTAATTAAAAACTTTTTTTATTCTTAAAGTATGAACAAAGTAAAATATATAAAAAGGGGGAGCTATATAGGAGATAAACATATGAAAATCATTAACTACTATATATATATATTCATACTATGTGGAAGTCTAGAAATTTTAGTCAAAATATTGACTCCAAAACCCTGGATCAACTTATCCACGGGTCAATGTAAGTCCTGTACTTTATCTTTCATTCAAAAGGGAAGCATCCCCTGGAGAAAGGCAAGATCATAATCTGTATCACTTTTTCAAGTAAAAAGAGCAGCTTTGTCAGCCCATCACCAAAATAATGTTTAGTGTGTTCCTTCCACACTCAGGGGAACGAATGGAATAATAACTCTTGTTGGATTCCTTCCACTTTCAGTTTAATTTAATGTAATCTTCTTGCACTGATAACATCCAGAGGAGATAGAGTAGCTGACAGAAGTTGCAAATGGTAAAGGGAAGTCTAGAAAGAATCAAGAAGTATATGAAGCATCACAGATGGAGCAGGTGTTACTAGCTTAGATGGTCAAATAGTCTGCCCTGCTATAACAGTCCTCCCTGTGGTTCAAATCTCTTATCTGCCATTGACTCACTGCTGTGTATTAATTGCACTTATGCTTATGAGAATTACTCAGATGATATATGTGGATCATTCTAAAATGCTATAATAGCACTCATTATTAAATAACTTACTGGCTGAATTACTGCGAGTCCTCTGGCATTTGGCTTTTGTCTGCAGAATGGAGCCATTTTGCACCTCCTGTTTAGTAGACTGCACTTTGCGTGAGCAAACTGAGGATTCCTGGGATGGGATAGAAAGAAATTCAGATGGACCAGAGAAACACTTGTTACAGTTTACAAGGCTCAAAGCTTGTTAAGAGCTTCATGCCCTCCACTATCCTGGTTTTAACAGGAAGCAGTCCTGATTAATCCTCTGCCATCCCACTTTTTCATCTGTTTTTAAAATGTCTCACTTTCCTTCTTTGTCCTCAGCTTAATTCAATTGCTGCAAACTGCAAAAGTAGCTTGCACTCCATTAACTCTAGCAGTGGGAAGAGGACTGAAGGGGAAGAATCTTATTCTTCCCAGTAAGCTCAGTCAAAAGCAAACTCCTGGAGACTCTCTTAGCTTGCCTATTCTTCATTTATAACTTTTCCCACCTTGACTAGACTCTAATGTTGCTTGGCCTTACAAGTCCTGGTTTTCATCTGTGAAATGGTGGAGAGTATGGCATTTGCATGTGACTGCATACACTGGATCCAACATCTCACATGACACAAAACACTCCTGACCCAAGGAGGAAACATTTCTTTATCTGTTTTCCTCTGTCATACCCATGCAAGGCATTCTTTATGTCTTTGGAAGACTCTGACAATAACCCATATATTTTAGAAAGTCTTAATTAAGGTTGCTGAAATTTCGATTGACAGAACTTAGCACAAGTAGTGGGGCCACTATTTTGTTTTCCATTTTTGTTGGCAGGTTTTAGTTAGAACTGCACTTGATTCTGTCACTAGAGATTGTAGCAGTTCTGTTGGTAGGCCATCTGTTCCTGGTGACATATACTTCCCAATTGCTTTGAGTACTGCTATCACTTCGCTTTCAAAAATCTGGGGTTTGCTTTCATAAGTTTCTTATTCCCATTTGTGATTCATCATTTCACCTTTTTTATATAGCTCTTCTATGTATTGTTTCCACTTTTTAAAAAATGTTTTAACATGGTCATATATTTTGTTCCTTTTCTGATTGTGTAATGTCCCTGCCTTTCATTTAAATTTCCCTTTGGGTTCTCGAATCTTGTGGGAAAGGTCTCTTGTTCTTCCTTTTTTTGTTGTGGGCTTCTATATTGCTACAGAATTTTATAGGATGGGACCATGGGAGGTAAAGTGGAATAACTGCACAATAATTCTGTAGTGTGACTGGGTCCAAGGAGAAATGACAGCCTGATCACTTGTCTATCCCAGGCCTCTGGGTGGCAAAGCCAATAGGCCATGGAGATATGGAAAAGGACTAAGATGCATGGAACGCCTGTTGCTCAAGGTTCCCCAAGACCAAAGCTTCAAAAGGTCTCCCTTTTCCAGCTTAGTCTTCCCCTCCAATAATTTTTCCTAAGTTCTGACTGGAACCTGGAGGCAACACAACAGACTATAGAGAGCAAACCTCCCATCCCTGCTTACCTTGTTAGCAATTACTAAATTTACCAAGCCTTTTGCTGACTGGATGAGCGATACTGCCTCTTTGCTGGAGAGCTCTTTAAGAGATTGTCCATTAACAGTTAAAAGCTCATCGCCAGGGTTCAGGCGGCCATCCCTTTAAAAGTAACAACACAAAGACACACAATTGTTAACTAATAAATAAGCCCTTAAGATTCTATGGCAGGGATGAAGGACAGGGGTGCTCAGCTAGACATTTTGGACTACCTCTTCTCTTCGACATTTACCAAATTAATATTCAAACTAAAGTTCTAAACTGCTTTTCCCTATTCTTTAGCCCAAATCTGCTTGCTTGTCATTTTCTCTGTCTTGGTCTAGTGCTGCATTTGGGGGGGGAAAGAGTACAAGTTGGTCCATCTTCTGGATATTAGAAGGCCTTCAGATATATGAAGACAGCTACAGTGTCTCTCTTTAATCCTTTCTTCTCTAGGGATGAACAATCCAAGTGTTTTCCTATTCATAGGATTCTGAATTAAATTGATAGAGTACCTCTGGGCAGCTCCTCCATCAATCATGTGGCTCACGGTGAATTCTTTTCCAAAAGTTGAACAGTTGGGGGTTCTAGAGACTTGGATTCCCAGACCATCATTTCCGGTGGCAATGCAGAGTTTCCAAATGCAGCTGTCCTGGTTGGGAAAACAAGAAGAAATATGGACTAAGGGTTGGACTAAGTCAGCCTTTCTCAAATAGTGGGGCGGGCCCCCCAGGGGGGCACGAGGCTCCGTAAAGGGGGGCGCAAGGCTCTGTTATGCAGAGGTGTACTTATAACAATTTTATAGACAAATTATACTATTTACAGTCGCGCGGGGGGCGCGAAATGTTTTCTTCTTCCTAGGGGGGGGCATGACAGAAAATAATTGAAAAGCACTGGACTAAGTGCAGCATGAGATGCGTGTAGCCCCCAAGGCAGGTTTTGAGACCCTTCAGGTCTCCATAGAGCCCCTCAATGCTATCATTTTTAGCCAAAAAAAAAAATAAAAAAAAAATTGGGGGATGTGCCACCTTCCACTAAAAAAAATTAATAATAATTCAAAACCAGAAATGGATGCCTAGTCACTTATGTTTTGGTTTTGATTTTATTCATTGACCACATAGTCAATGACACTTTCCTGGCCTGATGCAGCCTATAGTGGGAGTCAATTTGATCCTAAAGCCTCCCAAGTTGTCCACCCTTCATTGAGATGAGGACTGTTGCTTCTAGTATGCTTAACAAACATTTAGATAGCATTAAAACAGCTTTCCTCACCACCAGAAGTTGCAGACCACAACTTCTACATATGGATGTGAAGTAGACATCCAAGGCACAAAAAATAGACATGTGGTTCTATTGTGCAATATTGCTGTTTTCTGCACAATTTTTTTACAAGATTTGTATTTTGCACCACTGCTATTTTCTATCTTTTAAAAAATAGCAATATGTGGGAACTTTGAACATGTCCTTGCTCTTTCCATGCAAGTTTCTTGAGGAGCTGGGAACTCTAACTTCAATCCCGGTCAGGAAATTGATGAACTTCCATTCCATCCCTAATTTGAAGAATTGCTATAAAATTCTCATCTGTGTTCCATATTTTTTCTTCTTACATATACTTAGATTTATACACATTTTTATGCATTTCCCTATTGACTAGATGGTGTTCTGAGTGACATTTCCAAGTAGGAAATCATGAATGTATTAAACCATCCATCTTTACTTGCAGATAACAGTGGAATTTAATGTTCATAGCTTCCATCTGATGTTGGGTACACATACATTTCCATTGCAAGAATATTGCAGAAGCAATCATAGCAACCACCACCAGCATCCTAAAAATACAATATTCTTTTCTATCCCTACTTTCATAATAATTCACCACTGGCGTTGCTGACTGGGGTTCATGGAAGCCTTTCAAGTCACCAACATCTGGAAGGCCACACATTCTCAAGCCCAACTCTCTCTTAGCATTTCCTCTAGACAAACAGCTCTTCAACTAGGTATTACTTTCTAAGAGATGCCTGCAAGACCCCCAGCTTATCCCTGCTGCGCACAGTGCTATAATGACAGATTTGTCCTGTAGCAATTCCCTCTCCACATTTCAGGTAGGGGCAGCCTGCTGTGCCACTGAATGAAGAGTGCATTGGATGAGCCAGCTACACAGTAGGGGTGTAATACCCTTGGCACGCTATTTATGCTACCTCTGGAGGAATATTGGTCAGGGTTTCACATCTCTGCGTCTATTACAGTGAGGCAGCTTGTGCTAAGGAAGGGGAGACTCTCACCCAATTCTTGGATATGCCAAACAGCCAATACAGTAGTTGATGACCCTCCTACCTTTATGAAGAACTTTCTCCTCATATTCTTGCAGCTATCACTGGCTGAGGCTCTCAGCTGCACCATGCTGGTGAGCATAAGTGGATCAGGAGGGCCATCGTCAGTCGATGAAGTGCATACTAATTGAAGGCGAGGGCAGTGGCTTGCTTCCTCTTGACCCCAGTTGGCCTGACTCTCAAAGGGGTTGGGGTACTTCTCATCAGGGCTTGATCCGTCGTCACTGCTCTTGCCATTGCAGAGGATCAGGGAGCGTGAAATGGAGCGCAGCGTCTTAGATTTCCGAGTCTTGGAGCTGTTCTGCCGCTCCATCTTCAGCAATCAAGTAATCTTCCGTCCCCTGTCAATTTGCCATAGCTATTGCAAAAGCTTTTTCTTCATTGTTGCAGTTAAATTTCTTGCCGAAGGAAAAAAGTACAGGCAAGGGCAGGACTCACTTGCCAATATGATGTTGCTTCTCTTCACCCTGTCCCATACAAAAATAACACACTACCGAAAAACTGAGATTTAAGACACAGCCCTTAAGTTGACAAATAACAATCTCATGTCTCATGACTTGCTAATTTTCAGTGGAATTTTCCCCCCCGCAGAGAAGTGCTGGATATGATTTTTTGTCACTGTTGCTGTATATTTTATGTGTGTCTCCAAGCACTAAGGAAGAATGGAAAAGAAGTATTTTGTCCACTGTCTCTGTGAGGAATCAACATATCGATTTTAATTATGTTAGAGATTGTATATTTTTTTAAAAAACACACCATAGGTTGGAACATAGAATAACTTCCCCACCACCAAATTATGCATGCAGTTTAAGACATTTGCCTGCAATTAACATGAGGAATAGTATTTTAATTTGCTGTAATGCCCCTTCTCCATTTGTCCCCTTCCATTCTTGATGGGAGGTTCATTCCATGACAGGTGGAGGTGGCAGAGGCAGCAAGTAGTGCAAGATATGATTGAGAACAATAAGTACAGGAGGGAGAAGAGGGCAAGAAGAGGAAGCAGACAGCATCAACCTGTTGCCTTGTGGTGCTGCAAGGGTGGTAGAGGAATCCTACAGAGTGGGCATGGATAAGAGGACAGACAGTCAGGAGGAGTGAAGGAATATTGCATGCTCATGATGCACAGAAGAGAATAGAGAATGACCAAACAAAAGACAAAGATACGAAACAATGTCTTGGGCTTTGTCTGCACTGATGGGAAAACCTGGCTTACTATCAGGACTTCTGGATCCATGGGGAGGACAAGCAGCAGCACTGTCTCCCACCCCTCCAGGCTTATTAAAAAGCAGCATGTGCCAGAGGAACCATGCAAACTTGGAAGTCACAGTGCTGCATGGAGAGTTGGAATGTATGGGCAGGAAGAAGTCAGTGGTTCACCCAGTCCAGGCCATCTCCTGAGCTCTTTTGCCCAGCTGCCAACAGTCTTTCCCCGTGTCCTTGCACAGTTCGTACACTCGGGATTCTCCAGAGTTTCTGGCCTGATTTGGAGCAAATGGGGAATCTTCTTACCCTGGAGAATCACCCTGGAGTGCTGATTTGGGCTTGCGTTTCACCCATTTTGGCCCTAAGCATCATCTAAATGGATCAGTGTGAGAACAGAGAAGGAATGTTTCTTTTCCTCTGTGCAAACATGGCCTTAGAGATTTGAATCTGTGGAGGGAAAAGGTGAGGAAGTGACAGCTTCAGGGCTGTGGTATTCTGTTTTATTTATTTAGATCCCATTTTTCTTCATATAGAGGATCCAAGGTGGCTTCAATGTTTATTTAGTTGTTTTAAAAAATTATTATGTATTGACTTATATCTTAGGATGGCACACAAGTAAAAAGTATTTAAAAGTTTGTAACAATTTACAGTTCTGAAAGGCAGATTTAAAAATTAAACAGGGTTTTAAAAGATAAAGCCATTTAAAGCCATAGGCACTGTGGAATAAATCAATTAGGCTTTAAGAAAAAGCCACATTTGCACTTAGTGCCAGAATAAAACCAGTAAAGACAAGCTCAAGTCCATTCCACAGCCTCCCCTGCGTGCATATCTCTCCACATCCAGTCTGCGTGGCACATCTCGCAACATGCAGCCCCCAATAGGGCAACCATGGCCTACTGCAGGGACCACAGGATTCTGTTTAAAGTGTGGTCCTCTTAAATCCATTTAAGACTTAGGGGGAAAAACATAAGAAATGAGACTGGAGCTGCAGGAGCTTTGAATCTGTCCATGATCACTTAACAGCACCTGGATAAGAGACTGAATAGCAGCTACACAGGGTCCTTGCAAAGCATCTTCCTCACTTGGGAGATCTAGCTCTCTTACACCCTTCAATTGTCCCAATTTGGAGCAGCAACCCTGATTAATTCTCTGTCATCCCATTTTTTGAACTGGCAATCTTAATTCTCACCCTTGGCTATGCTGGCTAGGGATGCCAGGAGCTGCAGTTTACCACCACCCAGAGGGCCACACCATTCCCACTCATTCAGTATATCATAGCCACTGTTGGCATGTTGTTCAGACAGATAAATCGGAAGACTGCACAAGTGTCTGGCAGTAAAATACCCCTGCCCCCAAAATGTCATCCCCTTCTTTTACTGGTTATGAAGGGGAGATTTAAACTGCCCCATCCCTGCACACTGAGATGTGAAGGATTAATGTGGTCTCTGATACACCAACATACCTTCGAACTGTTCTGATCTGGCAGCAGCAGTTCCAATTGATCCTCTCTCATACCACTTTTTCAGCTGCTTTCCAAATGTCTCTGTTTTTCTTTCCTCCTCCCTCCTTTCTTCTTATCTTACTGCAAACTGAGTTCAGAGTACAAAAATGGTTTGCATTCAGTTATCTCAGCAGGAGGGAGGGGAAAGAAGGAGGCAGAATCTTGACCTTCCCAGTAGGCTTCGACAAAAACAAACTGCTGAAGTCTCTCCTGGTTTGTCTGTTCTTCCTCAGTAATAATTTTTACCATCTTGACCACACTCTGCTGTTATTTGGTCACATGTGTCCTGGTTTTCTTGGAGTGTATGATTTCTCTATAGCAACTAGATCAACAAATCAGCAGATCCAAACACTACACTGTCTTTCAATGCTCAGTGAAGAAGAAGAGAAATGTATTTCTCCCTGCCTGGCTTGGAGCCCACTATCAGCCAAAGAAAGAGAAAGCTTTCTCCCTTTCCTCCACCACTTTGCTCTGTTTCCATGCTGATTTGGTAGAAGAGGAGAGAACCATCATAGGACAGATACAGCAAGATATCACAAGGCAATTGAAGATGAGCTGTTCATAGCTGGCCATGACTGGTGCTGACATGACAACCAATAAGAGAAGAGAGTGGATGAATAAGTAAAATTGAATTTTTGGGTTTGTAGCCATAGTAGCAATGATGATGATGAAGATGATGATAGACACTGGAGTAACAGATGGAGAGCATGTGAATCCATTCTGCACAATTTGCTAGCTATAGGAATGATGCAAAGTATCTGAAGAATGTTTTGATCTACATTCTCTTCCATTCCGACTCATTCTGAGCAATCTGAAAGCCATTTACTACCATTGACTACATGAGCCAGTGTGGTCTAGTGGTTTGAGTGCTGGACTACTACCAGGGTTTGAATCATTGCTCAGCCATGGCAGCTCACTTGAGCTTGGGCAACTCACAATCTCTCAGCCTCAGAGGAAGGCCAAAACAAACATTGGAATCGGTCTAGTTTGGCTTCTCCCACTTTCAATTTTTTTTTAAAAAATCATAATTTAAATTTCAAAGTAACTGTGAATCTTGGAAAGATCTTATAAAAATGGAGATGGCAATGCACCTATACCTATATGTGCAGCATATCTTGTACCTATATGTGCAGTATATTTTGACCCACAGTTCAACAAGTATGTAGACCTCTGCATGAGGTGCTAAGGAAAGTTGTCTCTGCTCTAGCAGAATAGATAAGAATTTTGAGGGATGGAATCAAGCTTTTCAATGGCAAGGACAGTTCAAGGAATCATCATAATAAATCATTTACAGAAATGGAAAGCCATGAATGTGCCACAAACATTTGATTATTAGCTACACATTTAACCCAGTTGCATTATCAATAAACTAACGTATTTTGAAAGGGGTTGCCTGTTGTTGTCTGCCTTCAAATCATTTCTGACCTACTGTGACTCTAAGGCGAACCTATCACAGGGTTTTCTTAGTGAGATTTCTTTGGGGGGGGGGGTTCCTTTGTCTTCCTCTGAGAGAATGTGACTTGCTGGGTTTCCATAGCTGAGCTGGGATTCGAACCCTGGTCTCCAAAGTTGTAGTCCAATGCTCAAACCACTACACTATGCTGGCTATCTACCAATTTGGTCAGTATAAAATGCAAGCATCAGCCAGCCTAGTAACTAATTTAATGCACATCTTTCTTGCTGTATTTTGTTTACTTTCATGTATGCCTGACACTCCAGTTATAAGTCTTGTGTTGTATTTATAATCCAAACCAAATGATAGCTGATCTCATATTTTTCCCCTTCTCCTCCTCTATTTTTTGCTGAACCACTGTAACCTGTTTTCTTCTTCATGTAAACCGATGTCTGCGCAAGCAGCAGTTCTCCTTTGATTTATATTTCATTTAGAGTACCAAACAGAACATATAAAACGATATTAAACTGTTTGACAGTTACATGACTGAATTGGAGAGCAGTGCTCTTCATGCAGTTTCAGAACATGCTAAACCCAAAGAAACAGTGCGATCAGAAGGCCAGCGTAAACCATTTGGGGACAATTGGCCCATGCTTTATGATACAACATCTTGCATGCAACTTCACCAGGAAACCTCTGACACCTGGGCAATCTCTTATTAAAAATATTTTTAATAAAATGTAATTGAAAGTACTGGATGAATACTAAGCCATCCAGTCAATCCATTACCCCTTTCTTATAATTTCCTCTAGGAGAAGTTGGAATTACTATGGGGTGGGAAGGAGCAGACATAAGCATTCTAAAAGATAAAACATTAAAAGGGACTTACAACAAAGAAGTAGGAAAAACCAGACTCCTTCAGAAGGCTGTTTGTCTTCGCAGGCCTGGCAGAAAGACTCAAGTACAATAATTGGAAACATACCCTTGGACTGTCACATGACTTGGTTTCAGTAATTCGGTGCAAGACTATGGGACACCGCTATTGTTTCTTAATTGCAAAAGCGGGCAGGGGAAAACAAAATTGACAAATCAACCCAGTGAAAAGGAACTCTCTAGGGCACCGGGACAGATGCCTCATATTGTGAGCTAGCATCTTGTCACTACTTTATTGCAAAGTGGGTCCCTGAAGGCACTGATACGCAGCCTTTGTCCAACCCTGGTGTTTTGGGGGTTCACCTCTCCATAGCCAGCACAACCAATGATCAGGGATACTGGGAATGGAAGTCTACGATATTTGGAGTGGCAAAGGTTGAGAAGCAATGCATTAGAGCACATAGCCTGGTAGTCTCATAGAATGGACAAGTTAAGATCACAGCATTGTTGTTCTACATTATATGATAGAGTCCATGACAAGCTGCTTCATTCTGAGTAGGACTTGTGCTCCATCATCTAGCACAGTAGTGCCTTTGCTAGCTTTGCCCAAGCTAGCATCCTTCAGTGGTGTTGAACTCAACCCCACTGTTTCAACCTGAATGTATCTAAAGCAGCACTTTCTTTGATATAAATTAAGCCTGTTGACTGAGCTGGTCAAAGACTCTTTTAGGAGATTACAACTCGTGGCTTTTAAACCACAATGACACCAGGAAAAAGGTGGTTTTGGTAATACCTATTGCACGATGACATCTTCAATGGTAGCTGTCGTGTTCCCCAACCATGTTCACAGTGGCATCATTAGGGGAGTGTGGTGAGGCAGACTGCACTGGGTGACACCCCAAAGGAAGGAAATATCAGTAGCAGAGCACATGTTTTTGCTCAGTGAATGGAAATTACTTCTGAGTAGATTTTTAGAAATAAAGATAGAAGCAGGAGTGTAGAAGGTCATGAATTTAGCTCAATGTATCTTTTAGCTGCAAGCTCCACATTTACCAAATCCTGCAAAGAGTCTGTCCAAGGAGGAAGTAGAGGAAGAATAGATGGGGTGGGGAGAAGAGAAGAGGAGAGGAGAGGAGAGGAGATGGAAATGAAAGGAGTGAGGAAAACCTTCCATTTAATTACTCAAGTGGCCAGCACTGTATGGACAATAATACACACACTAAAGGATTATGAAGGCATTCAGTGAGTTTTATTTCTGAGTGCATGAGTTTAGCTAAATGAATATTTTGGTTCCAAACTGATAGATCTAAAGTGGAATTGGGTGACAGCAGAATAGGGAAATGGGGAAATGGGGAAAGAAGACAAGAGAGAATGAAATAGGGGTGTATTTGAGGAAAACCTTCTGTTTTATCCACTACGCATCACCTAGAAATAGACACGGGCTGATGGGGAGGGATACCTGTCTTTCAGGCCTAAAGAACCTGGCATAGGTGGCACAGAAGCATAAATATGCCACAGTGTTGGACCTTGGGCCCTATTTGAAAAAGTGTGATGAAAGAGTATTAATTGGGATTGTTCTTGCCAAATCAGGGCAGTTGGAGGGTGTGCAGAAGAAGAAGAGGTAAGAATATCTTTAAGACATTAGTTTACTTTCTTACACCAAAGAACAATTTAGTCCAGAATTCTGTTTGATTCCCTATTTCAAAAAAGCTATTTTGGGACATGAGATGGACTGGACAGAAAGGGGTGTGGCAAAATTGGCTTCCATAGCTCATATGGGGTATAGCCAGGGATGATTCTGGTAGAAACAAAAATGAGTTTCTGGAAGGCCTTGAGGGGCTGCATGGAGCCCACCAGATGTAATTTCCTCACCCAGATCTATGACATGATGATTCCATAGAAAAAGAAATTTTGGAATGGAAAATGTTCATTGCAAATAGAGCAGGCAATTCCAGGACAACTTGTCTGATGGTGCCTTGCCTTTTCTAGCCTTCCTTAGCCAGATGCTTTGGCAGCCAGTAAGATACTGTGTGTAGGTAAAAATGTGTGGGCTTCTAGGAGAAAAAAAATGTCACATGCCATATTATATGTAAGAAATATGAGTGCCGCATATGTTGTGCATAAAAGAATAATACAACTACAGAAAAGACCTCTGAAGAGCCATTGCTGTTTGGTAAGACACGTGGGCCATGCTAGGAATGTCACACTTCAAGAAAGCTTTTAAGCAAACATGTGTTTGGAGACTGAGAATAGTTGTAGGTGGGTGAGAGAGGAGGAGGCAAGAATGTCTTTCAGCAATGCCTTGTTAGATCAGGCCAAAAAACTCAGTGTTTTCTCATTCCACAATAGGGGTGAGCCTGGCTCCCACTTTTCAGAGCACAGTCCTCTATCTGAAGATGTCTTCTGTTTCAAGGACTGTCCAGTCAAAGTCTAGATTAATACCAATTGCTAAGTTACAATAGCAACCAGGTCCCAGTGTGAGAAATGGGATCCTGGAGGCACAGCAACTTGTGAGGCTTTAAAGAGCAACCTTTCCTCTTGAACTAATTTCAAAAGCCCTCTACTGCAACCAGCTGTCCCAGACTTCAGGCAGAAGTATCTTTCCCTGACCTGCTGCTTGGAAAGAAATTGGGCAGGGAGAATCAGGAGAGAGAAAGAGAATAAAAGACAGAGCAGGAGGTGCAAGAATGGGAAATAACAGTGACCTGAATGATTTCAATGTTTCATTTTCTGCAATGCTGGAAATTTGAGGAAGGAGAATTTCATAGGATGGCAGAAGACCCTCATACCTTCCCACATTTTACAGATGAAAACCAGGACACGTGTAGCCAAGTAACAGCAAAGTATGGTCAGGATGGCAAAAGTTATTAAAGAGGAAGAAAACAAAACAGGCTGCTGCAGTTTGCTGTTGCCTTAGCCTACTGAGAAAACAAGACTCTGTCTCTTCCTCCTCTCCTAATTAATGGAGTACAAACTACTTTTGCACTGTGAACTCAGTTTGCAAAAGCAATAGCAGCTTCATTTATATACCACTTCATACCACCTAAGCATTCCCTAAGTGGTTTACAACTGTAAGCTAATTGTCCCCAATAAGCTGGGTATTCATTTTAGCAACCTTGGAAGGATGCAAGGCTGAGTCGACCCTGAGCCCCTGGCTGGGATTGAACTCACAACCTTGTGGTTTCTGAGTGTGACATTTAACCACTGTGCCACCAGTTTACAGCAATGGCAGCAAACAGGACAAGGTGGTGATGTGGGAGAAGAAGAGAGAAATGTGGAAATTATAAAAACAGCTGAAAAAGTGGGATAAGACACGATTACTTGGAACTAATCCAGTCAAATCAGGACATTTGGAAAGTGTGGATCCTCCTTACTATGTAAGCCACCATAGTAAGAGGACTACATGAAAATGCCATGGAATGGTACTTTTTAGGATTTTCAAACATTTAATATCATCATTGTGAAGAGGAGAAAGGCTTTCCCTCTTCTGTTTAGCAAAGAATATTGTCACCTCCTTTCCCCCTTGGAGACGTCTGGGGCCAACTTTCAAGAATTTACAGCATCTTTTGGAGCTGTTGTTATTTCAGCTGCAAGAATTTAGCAGTACAGTATATTCTTTAGGCCTGTCCTATGTACCATGAACCTGGCAAAGGCAGAAGTGTTCACTTCAAATGTTTATTCCTTGGATCTCAGATTAATTTTGAAACCTTGTTTTCTTATTTATACTTCTCTCCTTCATTCCTCTCTCTTTTTTAAAATGTGAGATTGTACTACCAAAGATTGTAAGAATTACATTCTTGTGGGCAGGCGGATTTCTTCAGCAGGAATTCTGCAACATTTGAAATTCTTTTCTGTTGCTCTTGTGAAACATCTCAGCTTTTATAGTCAGCATTATCATTATTAAACATAAAGCCATTATGATGCAGACAAGAAGGCATGGACTCAGTGTCAGCATAAGCAGGTATCACAGCCACACGTTTCCTCTGCAGAACTTGTGTTACCATTGCTAGAGTGAGGTACTAACCTATAGGAGATGATGCTGGATGCTTTGGGCATGTGGTCCAAGCAAGAAGTTTCCTCACACTGCTAGGGAAAATCTCATCTCAGTTTCCAGTGGGCAAATCATAGAGTCATAGAGTTGGAAGAGACCATAAAGGCCATCCAGTCCAACCCACTGCCATGCAGGAACACAGAATCAAAGCACCCCTGACAGATGACCATCCAGCCTCTGTTTAAAAACCTCCAAAGAAGGAGACTCCACCACTCTTCAAGGGAGTGTGTTCCCCTGTTGAACAGCCCTTACTGTCAAGAAATTCCTCCTAATGTTTAGGTTTTCCTGTAGTTTGCATCCACTGTTCCGTGTCCTATTCTCTGGAGCAGCAGAAAGCAAACTTGCTACATCCTCAATATAACATCCCTTCAAATATTTAAACAGGGCTATCATGCCACCTCTTAACCTTCTCTTCTCCAAACTAAACATACCCAGATCTCTAAGCCATTCCTCATAGGGCATGGTTTCAAGACTCTTCATTATTTTAGTTGCTCTCCTTTGGACATGCTCCAGCTTGTCAACACCCTTCTTGTGTTGTGGCGACCAGAGTTGGGCACAATATTCCAGGTGAGGTCTAACTGGAGCAGAATAGAGTGGCACAATTACTTCTCTCTATCCAGACACTATACTTCTATTGAACTACCCTAGAAGTGCATTGGCTTTCTTAGTTGCCACATCACATTGCTGACCCATGTTCAACCTGTGGTCCACTAAGACTCCTAGATCCCTCCCACATGTACTGCCTTCAAGCCAGGTGTCACCCATCCTACATCTGTGTACAGTATTTCATTTTTATTACCCAAGTGTAGAATCCTACATTCCTCCCTCTCAAAATTAATTTTGTTAGTTTTGGTCCAGCTTTCTAATCTATTAAGGTTGTGTTGAAAGCCAATTGTCGCCAACAAGCTGGATATTCATTTTACCAACCTACGAAAAGATGTGCGGCTAAGTGAACCTTGGAGCCATGGGATCGAATTCACAACCTTGTGGCTGCAATACCGGCATTGAATCACTGTGTCACCAGGGAATCAAGAATCAAACCCTGGTTTTCAAAGTCATAGTCCAATGCTCAAAGCACCACAACATGCTGGCTCTTGTTTATTATGCCACTGAATATGGTATGACTGTAGCATCCATCGATTTTGGTATCCATGAGGGGCGGGTGTCCTAGAACCAAACCCCAGCGGATACTAACATATTGAGGACGCACTTCCAGTATATAGAAACACATACACAAAACAGACTAAGCTAGATTCAAAGCAAGATTGACAAATGCAAATCCAAAAACTCTTTCAAGGAGCCAAATCCAGCCTTATTCAATTTTGCTTCAATTCAAATTCTGTGACAGGGGTGAACATAGGTGATAGGGAATATTTTCATGTAGAACTTCATGTCTTTGTTGATGGTCGGGATCAAACACTATATGGATACATGTTGTCCAGAACAGAAAGGATTTAAGTATCCCAGCAACCAAGCAACTTCACTGCTAGAGGCAAACAGTTTGTGCCATTATCATATTATCAGTAGAAAAGAAGCAAGCAAAATTTGCAGCAGGATAATACTAGAGTTGCTACACTTTCCAATCCAGGTAGTTCAGTGGTTCACAGGATTGAGTACCATGCTCTCAAGTATCTCACAGATGAAATCTAGCACACATGAGACCAAACAACAACATCAGAGGATCACCAAGATGACAGAAGCGATCAATGGGGGAGAACATGTACACTAAGAAAGGCCACAGCCGTTTGCTTTTGCCTGAGCCTACAGGGAAGACCAAATTCTAGCAAAATGTCCAAATGGGGACATTTTAAGTGCAGCTGAAAATGTGGGATGACAGAGGATTTTTCCAGATTGTCCCTATCTAATCAGGGCAGCTGGAGGGTATGTGAAGCAACAGTTACTATGAATATGATTGTAGCTTTTATAATTATAGTTATGCAATGTAGTACTAATATACTGTACTACAAATTGGCCAAATGGCCTATGCAGATTTTGTGCAGAGTCCTGTTTTGTTTGTCTGGAATCAAGCTCTTTTCTTTCTTTCTTTCTTTCTTTGGCAGTGCATAAATTGCCACCCTACTTGATGTGGGGGAGGGCAGCCATTGTATGTCTGGCCCTACAAACACCTTTCTGTCAAAAGCCCTGCCACAATCCCATAAAACGGCACACTGCCTGCTTTTGTTGGACTTCGCATCTGTATCTTGGTTGTGTTTCTCTCTTTTTCTGTCTAGCACTGTATTTATTTTAAAAGCCTTGCAAACACCGTCATTCTCACATCACACTGAAGCTGAAGTTGGAACATTTAAGCCAAGTCTCATTTTATAATCTTAAATCCTTTTTAAATTTGGTTATTCTTTCTTTATTTTGATTATCTATCTATCTATCTATCTATCTATCTATCTATCTATCTTTTTAAAATCCTAGTAGAATTTTCCTTCTCCTGACTCAATCCCTTCATTTTTTTTTTTTTTACAAAAACTGGACCTTTCAAAGCCTGGATTTTAAAAAAGTATCTGTTAGCAGCACTTACTCAAAAATAAATGTGCTGGATATCACAGCGTTTACATTACATTACAGCAAAGACTTTATGCATATGTTCAGCAGAATCACTTACCATCTTTGAGAAGCCCAAGCCATCTTTGCATTGCATAGCTGTAAGAAAAATGCAGCACGGTAACATTTCCACCGATTTAGAAGTTGTTGCTATATATATATATATTAAAGGGGGGGGGGAGCACAGCACATCTGAAGTTTTGCAGCACTCCCAGGCACACAGTCAATGTCTCAAGACAAATCTTTCCTTCTGCAGCATATGGCTTAGTTTGGTTTTCCTAGGCCGGATGGTTCGGTCAGCTCAGCATCCCGCCTGCCATTCAGCTTTCTGGAGAGGCGAGAGTAGTAAAGAAGATGTGAGTTTACCAAAGCCACTGTCAAGCTTGTTGTCTGTCAGTTTCCCAAATCACAAACAGAAATTCTGGATCTTTCCTTCTGGGCTTCTCCTGACTGGCCTCTACAGAAGTGGCAGCAAGGAGGAGGGTTAGCCCAAGTATTCCAAGCTTTTTCTTACACACACATGGAAAAAGTGTTCGACTGTTTAGATAATCCTCTAACATCCATGCCTTTCCACTCACTGGTGGACTGGCTGCGCCTATGTTTATGTAATTGCATGGTTCACTTCAAATCCAGCACCTCAGACCCTTTGCCCAAGGTTGAAATGAAATGATTCATTTATTACTCTTTTTTCCAAAGGCGGGGGAGCAGGGAGAGAGAGAAGGAGGGAGGGGAAGCGAACACACTGGGTTTGTTTAACACTGGATGAAAACGCCTTTCATAGACAGTTCTGTTAAAGGTACTCAGGAGAACGATGAGCTTTTGTGATTGAAATCTGCGAAGTGAACAATGGGAGTTAAACGTAAAGGAAGGGGAAGAAGGCAGAGCTTCATTGTAGGCTGCGGCCAAAAATGAATTACTTGCAATTAATTCATTTTTTTCTATAACTAAGGCATGTCTAAATATCGTGACTGCAATATGTCAAAGGTATACATGTACTGGTTTTGTTGTTCCAGAAGATAAGGTAGCCATGTGATCCAAAGGAATAAAACAAATACGTAGACAGCTCATACCTTTATTAGAAACGTTCAGGTACGAATGTGTCCAATCTTGTGTTTTCTCCAGAATAGTTATTACCATCTCTATATGGTAATAAATGCTAAGGCAAGGAGATAAGTGCGGTCTTCATCTTGAGAAATAGTTTAATTTTAAACCTCAATGACATAACAAATCTAACCAATTTGGGGGTGAATTCCATTATACTTTCCACCATCTTTTTTTAACCATCTAACCTGATGAAGAATCAAACCATCGAACCATCTTGCTTGATGAAAGGTTTGCACCCTTTTGTATTAAGAGATCCTAATAAAAGTATTATCCGTTTTGTGGATTTTGGATTTCATTTAATTCTTTTGGGTCCCATGGCCACCATCAGTTCTGGAACCACAAAAGGTGGTTCCAGAACATCCCTTGTCCTGTTGCAATCATAAAGTAATTTAGTCATCCATTAGTTTTAAGTAAGTACAAGTAGCTCTCCTTTTTCTTTTGGTAACGGCTTACTATCAAACTCTGCTTCTTTTCACCCTGTGTTACATTTTTAAACAAGAGAAACTAATTTGTTGCTGAATTTAAAGATATAGCCACGTTAGTCTGTAAAATTAATATGTATAGAGGCTAGATCCGCAGTTGCCAACATCCCTTTTCAGTTTTCTTCAGTTAAACTCCTGCACTCCTCTCTGAACCTCACTTTGACTCCATCATAAGCATCTGAAGAAGTCTACAAAAAGCTCATGCTACAAACTTCTTTTTCCCCCCCGTTAGTCTCAAAGCTGCTACAAAATCTCTATGCATATTAATTTGCTGCCATTTGAATCATAATGAATGTTGCACGTACAGTATTGAAAATAAAGAGTTGCCTTTTTAAAAAAGACACCAGCATAATAGTAACAACTTACTTTTTCACTGCTGAGAAATATATATATATATATATTGTAATTATAAACCTCATTAACTTTCAGAAGCAAGTTGCCAAGCTTTAAAAAGTAGATTTGGGGCAAAATACCCAAAGTTCTACATTTAGTCTAACAACAATAAAAGAAAAGGAGTTGAAAAGGGTGCAAACATGCTAGAGCAGTAAAATGTTTTGTTGTGCATTCTCTTCCCACCCCCTATATATGCAAGTTTGCCTGCCTTCGCTGACTTAGGAGTTTGTTCAGCTGTTTTAAATCATGCACTTTTCAGTTTCTTCTACTCTACCAAGGGCTCTTACCTTTTTGAGCATTTCCAGATGGAGGCTTCTGTGAGTGACAAACATCCCCTGCCCCCTTCGCCCACAGCACTCTCTCTTTGCTTTCCTTCTTTTTCAAGGAGTCACAGAGAACTTTGCAACTATTGTATTGTATTCACTTTTGCAATGTGAAGCAGGTCATAGTTAATCCCATTTTACAGATGCAAAGTTAGGGCTGGGAGCCTGTGACTTTACGCTGTTGTTGTTGCTATGCACCTTCCAACTATCATAGGATCTTCTTGGTGAGATTTATTTGGAGGAGGTTTGCCAATGTCTTCCTATAAGGTTGAGAGAGTGTGACTTTCCCACATTCATGCAATTGGTTTCCATAGCTGAGCAGGGATTCAAACCCTAGTTTCCTGAAGTCCAGCATTCAAAGCATAACACCTCTTTCTGTCTCTCTCCACTTTTCTCTGTCTGGGCACACACACAAACACACATATCTGCTACAAGCCTAAATGCTACAAATCTGTTAGAAATCTAGGTGATTAGTTGGAAGTCCATCACTTGGAGAGCCAGTGTGATGCAGTGATTATGACTTTGGAGATCAGAGTTCAAATCTCTGCTTGACCACGGAAACCCACTGCATGATCTTGGGCAAGTCACCCTTTCTTTGCCTCGAAAGAAGGCAAAAGCAAACCTCCTCTGAACAAATCTTGCTAAGAAAACCCTGTGATAAGTTCACCTTAGAGTTGCCATGAGTCAGAAATGACTTGAAGGCACACAACAAATACCATCTTGAAAATATGTTGAAAATGGGTTCCAAGTTGGAACTTGGAGCTTCTTTTTTTATTATTGTTATTTTTAACTTTTCCACACAAAACAAAACATTGCACACATTACAAATTTGACAATAGACCACCCCCACACCCAGACTGCATTATTAAAACTACATATAACATAAATTGAGCTTCCTAATACTACTTGAGGCTTGTTCTGATGTTTTCTTCCATCTTGTTTTATCTTGAAGTGTTCTCCTTCTTAGTTCCTTCACCTGGATCTGTCCTTATGTTATATTGATTCCCCCCCCCCCAAAAAAAAACATTGTTGATCTTCTTCGGAACTTGGAGCTTCTACAAAGAGTTTGGACCTTACATTCCCATAAGTCTCAACCAGCCTCATTGTGGAGGTTTGGAGCACTTGAACAGATCTTTTCTTGAACATTTAAGTATTCTTTCCATTGCTATCCTCCTCCCCATTCCATTGATTTTGATACTGTGTGCGCTTCAAGTCATTTCTGACTTATGGCAACCGTAAGGTGAACCTAGCATAGGGATTCAAACTTTGGTCTCCCAAAGTCCTAGTACTACATTCAAACCACTACTGCTTACAGAGTACAAAATAATTCATTTTTAAACTCCTAGCCTGAAAAACTGACAAAAAACTACTTAAGAAGTTGCTTGTTATTTTTCGCCAATTTGTTTTTAAAAGTTTTTGTTTTACCAAGTAATTATTTCCCTCTTACAACGAAGAGAACAAATTATTTGGGGTGGGACAGCAACTCTCCTAGTTCTGTACTACACTGTGTAATTGTTGTTGTTGTTATGTGCATTCCAGCTGACGCTGACTTGTGCTGACCATATCATAAGATTTTCTTGGCAAGATTTATTCAAAGGAAATTTGCCATTGCCTTCCTCTAAGGGCATAAACCCATGAGCCCATTCTCACAACAACTGCATCAGTTTTAAAAAATGGAAACATAATGGTTGCAAAGCAGCCATTATTGTGGTTGCAACTGTCTTTGCAATTGTGCAGTGAGGGTTGCTGCCACCATCATATGTTGGAGAGGCACAGAGAAAGCCACTACTCTCCTACTCTGTTTCAGCTTTCTTTACTCATGCAATAAGACTACAAGAAGGAGAGTAGGCTCTCTCTGCATTGATATCTCTCCAGACCATCTCAACTGACAAGAGAAGTAACATTTGGGATGAAAAGTAGGCTTGTGACTCTAATATCGTCACTTTTCTTCCTCTGCATCATTTTTAACACCTTTGCCTAATGAAGAAGCCAATGAAGCTTTGAACGCTTGTGTGATGTATTTTGTACATTTCGGTTGGCCAATAAAGATATTACTATTTTGTTGATTTTGGATTTTGTTGTACGTTGTGCCACGGCCAACCCAGCTACCTCTGAATGCCTCTCAACTCACTGTAACTTCTTTTCTAAAGAAAAGAAAATATGGAGCACATGTTGCCCATTCTATAAAAGTCAGTACTGTTTCATTTTTTCCTCTCCTGCTTTCATACTTCAGCCCAGCAAAAAAAAAGCCTTGTGACATCTTCCAGATACTTTAGGGTTTGGTTATAGACGTCCACGTTCTGCATCAGAAAACAACTCCGTTTCCAACCACACCCTTTTTGGGCCATGGCAGCGCTGATGGATTTCCCATCTTGGTCACTTAGGCTCAGACTAAACAGTGCACAGTTGGCAAATCCTAGTAGCTATTTATAGAGACAGAGTGTGTCTATCCCAGTAACTAAGGAGGTTGATGGATATCTACCAAGGAGGTGGGCAAAGTGTGCAAATTAATATTTGCACAGTCAATCTTTCCACCTGGAATGTAAAGTCCTCAGCATAGCACTTTCCCAACAAATTAATGAGTAATGCCAGACTTTTATCTCTACTTTGGCACTTCACAATAAGAAATTCATCTGAGCTTTAAATCAGAGGTGAGAATTATCTGAAATATTCCAAATAATCAGTACAAATATTGCTTCACTACAACTCACCTCATCCCTAGCAAGCATTGGCAATGAGTGCTCTTCTGGTATATCCCCTGGCAAGCAAGAAATAGCTCAACAGATTTATTACTGCCACCATGGCTTCTGCAAAGGACTTGTTTTCACCAAGCAAACCCAAATCAAGTTTTATTATAGGCTGTAACTGGCACAGAAACCCCATAAAAACAAACAAACCAACAAATATATGGGAGAGCTCAGGGAAAAAGTGGCTTGAGCTGAGAACAGGCTGGCTGGGCAAAAGAAGGGGAGTAGCATGTGCACAGAGGTGGCAGCATCAGTATGGGAGACAGCCAAAGATGTAGTTTTTGGTATTTCAGGATCTCAAGGGAAGAGGAGAGAAAGAAGGAGCCTAAGAAGATTGGAAGGTGCGGGGGGCAGGGATGGAAAGAGGACTGATTTAAACCAAAATAAATTCATCAGAAAAATACGGTTTGAGTGTATAAAATTATTATTATTTATTATTAACCTTTATTTATGAAGCGCTGAAAAGTCCAAATATTGCTCCACTGCAACTCAGCTCATTCCTAGCAATGGGATGCAGTGGCTCCGTGGTTAAGATGCTAACACTAATGATGGCAAGGTCAGCAGGTCAGCAGTTCGAGGCCCAAGCACAACATGATGGAGTGAACGTCTATCACTAATCCCAGTTGCTGCCAGTCTAGCAGTTCCAAAGCATGTAAAAGTACAAGTTGATAAATAGGTACCACTTTGGTGAGAAGGTAACAGCGTTCTCTGCAGCCATGTTGGCCACATGATCATGGGGTCACCTTTAACAATGATGGCTCTTCAGCTTAGTAACAGAGATGAGCACCACCTTCTACAATTGGATATGACTAGACAATCATGTCAGAGGGGAAACCTTTTACTGTACTGTATATGAAATATAGCTGTAAATAAATAATATGAAATGAATTTATATTAGCATTTTTAGCTTTTATTGTATAAGATTGTAAATTTTTGGGAATGTCCTACATTTTGCAGTGCCTTGTCCCCCTTTGCAGTTATGACATCTGGTCCCCCTGGCCACCAGAGGAGGATTGTAGAGACTCTAAGTAATTCCAGTGCTTTGAAATGCAGAAACTTGATTCCTGGTCTCCTTTCATGCCAATAGTAGTGAGTATTTAGTAATGATTTAAAGAAATGCATCTTAGGTATGGATACAAGATCTGATAGTCATAGAGCACCTTAAATGTGCAAATGCCGCTATTAATACCAACTTTTATTTAATCTAACCTCTTGTCTTTTTTCTCTTTCTCTAACATTTGTAAACTACCATTTAATTCCTTTTAAGCTCAATGCTTGGAGCATGCCACACGTTAATTCTTTCTTCTTAATTCAGCTTTCCAATAACGGCAGCCTACATTAGAATTGCAGCTTTACGAGGGATAACTTCTTTTCGGGGTAATGATTCCTTTACAGATGTTTTTATAGTGACAGGGTGGAGCCGGCTAAATGGGAAAGCAGGAATATCACATGATTGAGAGCTGGCGCATGCTGAGCCTCTTGCTGTGGAATGAAAACACTTGGATGCTTTGTAAAAGCAACCGAAAAGGCCAGTTTTAGTTACTTTTGACACAGAGCAAAATAAGAATTACATTTTAAAATTGTAACCATAATGGTAAACTGATTACTTTAAAAAAACCAAAACTTCCCAAGAACTGCTATAGCCAGAATGTCTTTAAACCAAATGTTCCCTCTATGCAGCTGTTAGAACCGTTTTTGTATAAACTATTCTTCCTAATGTAGTTTCTAATACAGCCCCACAGTTTTGTTTTGCTTTCCTTTTTTTGACCACTACTATGTGCTGAGCAGAAGTTTCCACCAAGCAGTGTATAGGAATTCCTAAAAGCTGCCCCCGTCAAGAGGCTAATTTGGAAACAGGACCTTTGAATTTATACACGTGTTCGGTCTCCCTCCAGGCCTGTACAGTATTACCTTATGCTTACCTACCTATAGGATGGCTGATCTGGATAACATTTATATGTGCACAATTATATATGTTGGGGCAACACTAGAAATAATTACTTATATTTAAATCCTGACACATTTAACCAGACTGTGGAAGACGGTACTTAGATGTCCTGAATGCTAACCATTGATGGTTAGCCAGCTTCAAGTCGCCCATTCTCTTGGCTTCTTATGCTTCTTGTTTTTTAATGTAGACTTAAGAATGGATGGCTCTCCAAACAGAGAATGCTTTCAAACTGTAAAGGGTATGCAGAGTTACCTTACCTCCACTGGATTTTAGCCATCGTGTGTTTGTATCTGGGATGGGCAACCTTTCTGGGCTTGAGTGCCACATGCAGTGCTGGGTCATGCACACCTTCCAGTGTTTTACAGATGAAAATGGGGACACACAAGGCCAAGCAACATCAGATCAGAGTGCAAAGTGCATTGTACAATGGGCTGTTTGACAATGGAATATACTCCCTCAGAGTGTAGTGGAGTCTCCTTACTTAGAGGTCTTTAAACAGAGGCTGGATGGCCATCTGTCAGGGATGCTTTGATTGAGATTTCCTGCATGGCAGAATGGGGTTGGACTCGATGGCCCTTGCAGCCTCTTCCAACTATATGAATCTATGGTTCTATGAATCTATGATTCTATTATCTTCAGGGGACATATGTCCTTTTTAAGACGCAAGCATCCTAAGTTTATGCTATAGAGAGCCAAGTGTCAAAAGCATACCCATGTTGGTCCCCCTAGTTTTATCCTCTTGCACACTCCTGGAACTACTGCTTGGCTGAGTGATATCTCCTCTGGCCCAACCTTGTCCTTTCCATACCAGCTTGCTGTGTCCTGTTGTGCATTAAGCAGAAAACGGTAATAGTTCATGCACAACCATGCTGTTGAGGATATATGAGAACTTAAGTGTCTGTAGTTTCCACAGTTACTTGGGGGGGGGATGTTCAGTTTTAAATCATTTCTTGAATGTGCCTGGAGAGCAACAATGTCTGAAGCGACAACAAGGTGTTAGTTTCTTATAAAAGGTGCCGTTATGGACCCTACTCATTCTAAATTAACATCCTGTTTATACAAAAAGGCTTGTTTTATTGCAATATGCATGCGCACACACATAAAACTTGAGCTACATTGTCACCTACATAGGACAAACAAAAAGAGCTTTCAGTCTGACTCGAATCTTTATATAATGTGTAGTGTTCTTGAAGCTAAACAGCGCACACTGTAGTGTTGTGTAAGAAGCCTAATGTTTGGCATAAATCAATTTTGCCTGCTGGAGCTGGACTTTGGGGTGGGAAGCAGAGAGAGAATTGTGTGTGTGTGTGTGTGTGTGTGTGAGAGAGAGAGAGAGAGAGAGAGAGAGAGATGAATGAATGCTTTGTTCAGGAAAAAAATAATTGCTTGCAGAGGAAGGTTGAGCACATTGTGAACATGCTGCTGTTTGATGCAAATGGCCATTCCTCATGTCCTTGTAACTGCATTTTGCAGAAAGTGAACTCTCTTTTTTGGTATTCTGTTGATCTTTCTTTCAATATGTGTATGCAAAATCTGCACTGGAGGCTTTCACTTCCAGGGATGCTTTAGAGACAGCATTCTGCTGTCTCCAAATCGAAAATAAGGCAAACAGCAAGAAGGCTTGTTCTCAAAATTCACAACAGTTTGGAAGGGAGTATTTTATATCACAGATTTTTAAAGGGAGAAATGGAAAAGTGGCATGTGCATTTCAGTGTCATTTCCCTTCTGAAAAGCTCACAGGCACGATTTTCACAGTACATCTTGTGTTTTTGGGTGTCCTAGGCCAAGGGTGGGCAGACTTCAGACTTGCAGAATCTCTTATGGCTTTTACTCACATGTAAACCAAACACACAATGCTGGAAAATATTGCATTTTGAATTACAAGTTGCAGAGCCCCAGCCGGCATAGTAGAGATGCAAATCTTGGCTTATTTTGTTCCCGGCTTTAAGAGACAAATAGATTCAAAAGTTTTCTCCCAACTGAGTGAGAGTACAAGCATTCTGTGCATTTTTGTTGGGGAGGAGGTGGTTTTGTGTTCTTTCGGGGAAAAGAAAATAATTTCTACACCTTTTCCAGCTGAGCACAAAAAATGTGAGTATTCCACTATTCCAGGTAAGGCCTGACCAAAGCAGAATAGAGTGGCACTATTACTTTCCTTGATTTAAACACTATACTTCTATTGATGCAACCTAAAATTGCATTGGCCTTTTTAGCTGCTGCATCACACTGTTGACTCATGTGATCTACTAGGACTCCTAGATCCTTTTCACACATAGTCTTGTTAAGCCAAGTGTCCCCCATCCTATATCTATGCATTTCATTTTTTCTCACTAAGTGCAGTACCTTTCATTTCTCCGTGTTGAAATTCATTGTGTTAGCTTTGGCTCAGCTTTCTAATCTATTCTTGAATTTTGATCCTGTTCTCTGGGGTATTAGCTCCTAACTTAGTGTCATCTGCAAATTTGATAAGCATGCCTTCTGTTCTTTCATTCAAGTCATTGATAAAGATGTTGAATAGCGCTGGGCCCAGGACAGAACTCTATGGCTTCTTCACCTTAGAGTCATACTACCGTCCCCTGAAGGGTATCATGAGACAGTTCCCATCATCCTCACAAGGCATAGCATGTGGGGAAGGGCTTGGAGGACACTTCCCATCATCCTCACAAGGCACAGCATGGGGGTCTTGGAGGACACTTCCCATCATCCTGACAAGGCACAGCATGGGGGGGTCTTGGAGGACACTTCCCATCATCCTGACAAGGCACAGCATGTGGGGAGGGGTCTTGGAGGAGCTTGTATAATTGTATAATTGTATTACTGGATTTTATCTATTTTTTATGAGATGGTTTGTAATAGTTTTTAATAGTCTGTAAACCACTTTGATCTATGAAAAAGCAGTATATAAATTTATTATTATTATTATTATTATTATTATTATTATTATTATCATCATCATCATCCACAGACCATGCAGAAGTTGGGGGAGATCTCCCTGCAGCCTCTGCCCTGCTCAGCCCCCCTTCCCTTCCCTAAGAAGAAGGGGATGAAGAAGAACTTGGAGCAGTCGGAGGGGAAGCGGACTACGTTCTGCAGAGGGAGGCTGGCCTCTCTCCCTCTCTCTGTCCCTCTCCTTCCCTCCTGCACCTTCTTCAGAGGAGCCTGACCAGCGAGTGACAGACGGAGAGGGGCTGCAGATGACCGGCTCCCGGGACTTTTCTTGAAAACCGGGCAGGGACATTCCCTAAGCCCAAAAACCGTGCAAGTCCCGGGTAAAAGGGGGACATGGCAACCCTACATTAGTCTGACCTCACCTGGGTGTAGTGTGGGCATGTCCCCTTGCTTTGGACTGCACTGCAGAGTCCATCTGGGGTCATGTGGAAAATAACTCACCAAAAATCAGAATTATTCCATTTATTGTAACAGGAGTGTGAAAGAAGATGTGATGGAACTACTAGTGCTACCTCCAAGACACGCTGCCAGTGGGGACCAAGAAGCTGTGTGGGTTGTAGCCAGCCTGGCTCTGTCCAACTTGTTCTATATTTGAGCAATCAGAGCCATCAGTGAAGAAACTGTGCATCTGTTTGTAGACCCACAATTCCAGAAAGTGTCCCACCTGTGAAAAATACTCTAACCACTACTGCTTATCTATGCTAACTCACAGGTATGTGTTTTTGGAAACATCTGTTTGCTGGTATTAACATGTAGCTTGTTTTCTTAAGCAGTGAAGAAAATGCGTTAATTGTTGATAATTAAACAAATACTGATTGATATAGCAAGGTTCATTGACACTGCTGTTTATGCATTTATGGAGGTTTGTTCTTGTTAAGGTGTGCTATAAATAATAAAATACATAAAAACAACAACAACCATGCAGCTTGTTCATTAAACCAAAATAATGACTTTGGAAAGTTTGGCTATCACATTAGCTTCTACTTGGAAAACAGCAAAACTGACATGCTTTTTCCCCCATCTTTGTGGGCATCTTTCTTTTTTACAAGATGCTGCCATCTAGGGATCATAATAGAAAATGGTATTGGGATTTTTCATGTCTGTCTTTTATCCACCCTGATGGTCTATAAATTTGTTCTACAGTGTTTTATTTTCAAGGTGCATCGTTATTAGAGAAGAATATTAATATTAATAATATTAAGCATCAAAGAAATTATGAAGCATTTTTTATAGAATCATAGAATCATAGAATGTTCTAAATATGTTCTGTTTATTTATTTTACAGGAGCATTAACAAAATAAATCGTTTTGAAAGCATAGTTATGCCTCTTCATGGAGTTCAATGTTTTGTATTCTCGTCTCCTCTGATGGAGGTTTAGGTCTATCAAACATGGTGGTTGCATCACTACTAGGATTTCCAGTGACCATTACCCAGTAGTTCTTGTCTTCTTCAGCTTTATGGGTATCCAGATAAGTGTGGCAGTTGACTTCATATTCCTTTCCAAAGTATGTCCTTTAAATGAAAAGAACAGCAGGTCTACAAGTGTACTACACTATGCTCACCCTCATACAGTAGTCATGAAGTGGAATAAAAACACAGGCGTGGTATTCAGGTTGAACTGCTGGGTACCTAGCAGCGGATAAGTAAGGGATTTTTATTTTAATTGTGAGATGAAAAACATTGATTTGGCATATTAGATCTGACGTTGGATCACTTTCAAGTAACACTCCAGTCCTGACCTAAATGAAGCTGTGGTCATCAAGTGACTCATATACATTTGGCAGCTTTTCCAGGATTACTTAGGGCCCAGACAGGTCAAAATAAAGCTGCTTCGGGTCACTTTGGAGGTATGCAATTTCAATGACACATGCATCTTAAGAGGCCAGAAGCTGTGCCAAATCTGCACTCCAATGCTTAGGACATGGAGCATGGCTTTGGCGTGGCTTCCAGCCTCTTAGGATGCATGCATCATTTAAATAGCATACCTTCAAAGTGACCTGAAGCAGCTTTATTTTGGCCTGTCTGTTCGGGTCCAATGTACTCTCACACAGACAAATGTGGCACACTAGTTCAAATGATCATATCTTGACTTATGCAACTGAGATACAGGCCTTCAGCTAAACTTGGAAATCACAATTACCAGCTTCAGATTAAGTCAGGATATTAAGCTAACTTGAATCTGTGGCTTTAAAATAGGTGGGCTTTTCTTAATAAACCAAGGTATAATCATCCCATCTTAGCCATGAAGCCATGAGATGAACAAAAAAAATTAACTAGCAGATATTTCCATAATCACAAGAGCACTTTCTCCTCTGTGATCAAAGCTATTGCTGATCATTATAGATTAGGATGGGAATTGTACACACACACACACACACACAGAGAGAGAGATGTTTATCACACTATGCTCTTAAAGAGCTACTATTCCAGTGTGACTCCTCTAGCAGCCTCCTGTTGCATGCTGGGATTGGCAGTTTTAAGGAGCTGAACTTCTCTGCCTGAGAATTCTAAATTCCCCTCCTTAAAACTGCCAATCCCAGCATGCAACAGGAGGCAGCTAGAGGAGTCACACTGGAATAGTACCTCTTTAAGAGCTCGTCTGATAAAGAGTGAGTGTATTGGACAGCCACTTCCAACATTCCTTATCATTTGCCATTGGTTAGGACTGCTGGGAACCCTAGTCCAGTAACAAAGAGCCTCACAGTTACCATCTCTGATGGAGACAACCATTTTGTTACCATCATCTGACCCAACATATCATTAATTTGGGGGGAGATTGGGGGAGCTGTTGTCTTGACCTCTCTGGTCCCCATGATAAGAGAATTGGTCCCTGGAGGAACTGCACTGCTATTCAATTTTTTTCCAACAAAGACAGATTTTCTATGTTTGTAGAGGAAAAAGTAGTGTAGGGAAAATGTAGGAGAAGCACCATTGGAGGACAACATCAGCTGGTCAACGATGGGCAGATGGGAAGATGTATGAAACTCTGGGGTTTTTTTTACTTTCCCTGTCTTCCTCCAGGTTGGTCATCTGTCATGTTGACCAAGGCTGTTTCAGTCCAGAACCCAGTGTGAAACCAAGCTAAAAGGTGTCCAAATAAACTACAGTGTGCCCGCATCATATGCAGGCATGCTTTACAAAGCTTTCAGCATACACTGAAAGCCGCATGGGAAGGAAAGGGCGGCGCGTCCCATAGGGACGAATGGGGAGTGGGTCCATGGCGTGCATGCAAGCCCCATTCATTTAAATGGGGCTGGAGCATAGGCGTTTTTTGTTTTATGTGGAGGAGTCTGGAACAGATCCCAGCGTAAGCAAAGGGTGCACTTTATTTTCTACTACTTTAAGAACAACTGAAGCAGGCCAATGATCCTGGGCTGCACTGCAACATATAGTCTGCATTGTTGACCATAAGAGCAGGACTAGTGGCATCACAGAGGACAGCTGATACTAGTTCTTAAAGTTTGTGGCACATTGCCTGTATGGGATATCAGATCACAAAGAAGGAATTACTGGGGCTGGTCATAGGGAACATATAACCTCCTTGCTGAAGCTGGCTTCCAATCTGTTTCTGGGCAGAATCCAAAGTGCTGGGTATGACCTGTAAAGCCCTATACAGCTTTGATCAAAACTATCTGAAAGACCATTCTCTCCCTATATAAGCCTACCCAAGTTTTAAGATCTTTGGGGAGGGCTTTTTCTCACTTCCATCACCATCACAGGGATGTCTGATGAAGACTTGGGAGAGAGCCTTCTCAGTGGCTGCTCCCAGGCTCTGAAACTCTTTTCCAAGGGAGGCTTGGCTGGCCCCCTCTCTGCTCTCTTGTCACTGGAGGACAAAGACCTTCTTATTTAATTGGGTCTTCCATTTTCAGATTGTTTTAGCTATTTTGTTTTAATACAGTCTTAGCCACTTTGGGTCTCAGATGTGAGAAAAGTGGGATATACATTACATGAATAATTAATTAACACATGACCTGAATAGCGTATGTCCTAAACCTGATCTGTGTCCCCAAGCAACCGCATGAATCACAGAACTCCAGGATTGCTCAGTAATGGACTCCAGAGTCTTTCTCCCTATACTAAACATCTGAAGTGGTTAAATTCTCATGATTTTTTCACCTGGAACCCCAGGAATTGTAATTCTTTGAGGGAGGTGGGTCAACATCTCTGTTTTCTCAATCCTTACAAGATTTGAATCTTAAAGTTTTTAAGTTTCTTTTAAGGTCTAGTAGTTAAAAGCTTCCAATATTGCCCAGCAGTGTACTGGCTGGGGAATTCTGGAAGGTGTTGTCCATGGAAAGAAAGAAAAAAAGAAGCTGGTGAAAACTAATATTACCGGTAAGACCATATATGATGATAATGTTAATATGCCATGCCTACAGAAGGCGCTTACCTTATCCAGAAGGTTCTAGGTACTGCCAATCCTTGGTTTGTATGGCTGTGGACAATAAGGATCTTTGTGTTTGCCTGGGAAAAGTTAGAAAACATTTGTAGGTTTTCACTGTTTGTACATGAATTTGATGTAGATTTCCCCAGGAATCAAAGCCACAGAAGGAGAAGAACATGTACTGACAAAAAGACCAACTTACTTGAACATCTGTAGAAGAAAACAAAACCTCATCATCTAACATGCTTCACCAGAAGAGAAAACGTGGTGATGTTAAGCAAAATCCAATTAACTGTTGCTGTAAGGGTTTCGGGCATCAGAATATTTACACACATATCACACATCCTCAAAACTGCTCCACAATATTGGAGGACCCTCTGGAAAAAGTTTTAGAGGATGCAGAGGAAGAAGAGGAAGAGAGAAAACTTGTGTGAATATAGGTCTGTTTATAGGACATTGTATTCCACACAAAGACTGGAAAAGGCAACAAATGTGCCCATATGGACTGGCCAAAATAAAGCTGCATTGGGTCATTTTGGAGGTATGCTGTTTAAATGATGCATGCATTCTAAGAGGCTGGAAGCCATGCCAAAGCCAAACTCCAGTTCTAAGGATTGGAGTGCAGCTTTGGCGTGTCTTTTGCCTCTTAGGATGTAGGCAACATTTAAACAGCATACCTCCAAAGTGACCTGAAGCAGCTTTATTTTGGCCTGTCTGTATGGTCCTATAGTATAAGAACTTCTACAGAACAGACACAGTAAAAGGAGAAAATAGCTTTCAAGTTGATCTTGAAGTTCTATATCGTTTCTTACAGGAACTGGGAGACCTTCATTTTCCAGGCGTAACTGTGGATCCAGAAAGGTAGCTTGCCAAGAAGCCAGGTAAGTAAGTTCATCTGTCATGATTGCAGACTGGTGGTGGGATTTCTTAGCCATATTCACAAATGTCTTGTGGTCACTTGCTAGAAATAGCTGAAAATGGAAACATAAGGCAGTGATTTGCCAGGAAATTTGACAAGAAGCAGCATAGTTTGAAAGACAAACGTAAGATGAAAACAGGTATTAGTGTAGTTACTAGAGTCTGGGGCTGTATTTGTAGTATTATATTGATCTGGGCGAAGTTGTGTTCTTCAGTTTGCTAATTCATTATGAATTGTTCCATATGAGGAGCACTGCATACTATCAGGAAATTAGCCATGACATAGAAACACTTGTAAGAAACAGGATCCTATCCAAATTTACATTGATCAGTGGGTTATACACTGGAGCCAAAATGAAATGTTTGAAGTGAAACAATATAGAATTATTTTATCTCTTACCTATAACGATCAATGCACACATTCCTTAACTCTGGATGAGAAAACAGAAACAATCATAGAGTTGGAAGATACCTCCAGGGCCATCTAGTCTAGTCCGACCCCCTGCCATGCAGGAAATCACAATCAAAGCACCCCTGAAAGATGGCCACTCAACTCCTGTTTTAAAATCTCCAAAGGAGGAGTCTCCACCATACTCCGAGGGAATGTCTTCAACTGTCAAACAGTTCTTACTGTTAGGAAATTCATCCTAATGTTAAGGTGGAATATCTTTTTCTGCAGTTTGAATCTATTGCTCCAGGTCCTGTTCTCTGGAGCAGTGGAAAACATCTTCAGTATGACATCCCTTCAAGTGTTTAAACATGGCTATCATGTCACGTCTTAACCTTCTCTTCTCCAGGCTAAATATCCCCAGTTCCCTAAGGCTATCCTCATAGCACATGGTTTCCAGACCTGTCACCCACCTGTGGACACACATCAGCTTCTCAACATCTTTTTGGGGATATGGAGCCCAGAACAGGACACAGTACTCCAGGTGAGGCTTAACCAAAGCAGAATAGAGTGGTACTAATACTTCCCTCGATCTAGACACTATACTTCTATTGATGCACTCTAGAATCACATTGGCATTTTAGCTGCTGCATCACATTGTTAACTTATGTTCAATGTCTACTAGGACTCCTAGATCCCTTTTGAAGATGGGGACAACATTTGCCCCCCTCCAGTCTCCTGGGACTTCTATTCTCCTGGAATTGTCAAAGCTTATTGTATTGGTATTATGGACTGTGTGTGTTTTTAATTTTTCTGTAAGCCGCCCTGATCGTTGGAAGGGCGGGGTATAAATAAAAAATTTATTATTATTATTATTATTATTATTATTATTATTATTATTATTATTATTATTATTGACAGTGGCTCTGTCGACTTGATAGGAATTAACAACAATACAGGACTAACTCCTGTGGAACCCCATATAGTTATGGAAACCTAAAAGTACAGTCAACAGTATGATATGGACGCTGTTAATTAATTACCATTCGACCTGGAAAGCCGCCTGTTGTTCCAAGACCAAAGTTCTGTCCATATCGGAGAGGATCTCCCATTGCTTCTCCTTCAGTGCTTTAATAAAAAGACAAAATTTAAACTACTTCACAAAAGGGAATGACTGTTCTGTACTTTGATTCAATGGAAAGGAGCCAGTGTCATATAATGTCAGACTCTGAGCAGTTTTGACTAACTTATTAACATGGGAACAGTCTTCCCCATTATGATGAGATGCAATATATTCTCTTTAAATTGGAATCACTGGCTGGCATTGTACTTGGGACTTAGGTCTTTATAAATGACCTTATTTTTGTGCAAAATCTAATTTAGTTATTTTGTAGCTTCTATATTCTGTGATGTTATGACATATGGGCATCCATTGCACAACAGTAGCTAGTGGAGAGATTGATCCACCATAGCCCAATGGTCACCAATGGGCATTGGGACACTCTCCACTGTACTTCAGGGCACTGTCTAGGAAGCACTAGACTGAAAAAAGAGGACCCACTGTATATCAGAAGTGCCTGGTGGACATTGGAGCCATGGTCCGGGATGCACATGTTATCGATTCATTTTTTGGTGATTTTTTGTGGCTTTCTTGTGTTTCTGCAACATAGCTATGATTCATAATGCTACAAAATGTCAATGGTAAAGTCAGATCTTGGCCATTATTTTTAAGCTTGCATTTATATCTATAAATTTAGATATTCCAATCTATGTTCCTTTGGTATTTTCTGTGCATGCAGGGGTGATCCATAGGTGATGATCCCACCATTGTGTTGTTATCACACATCACTTCTGATTTCATTCTTCATATAGGAAGTTGCATGGAAAGTTGCATGCTTGTGGGTTTATATTATTGAGCAGCGATTTGAACCCTGGTCTCCAGCGTCATAGTCCAGAGCTCAGACCACTACACTACACTCGCCCTCATGACTACATATTAATGTATGCAAATTTTACATAGATTGGTGATCGCTATTTTGATGACATGCTTCCTCTTTTTAGTAATTGTACAATTAACCACAGCAGCCAGAGAGCTGACCTGGTCATTTTCAGAGGTCTTTTGCAGGTAGACTGCATTAAATTAGTCTGGAGACTGCATTGCTTGCCTCTGTTATATTGAAATTAATCCTTTTTAAAAAAAACCTTTTTGCCTTAGAAGGAAAATTACATTTCAAGGAATCTATTAAATTATTCAGTCTCCCTCACCTTAAAATCCGAAATGCATTCCGTCCAACTGGCGACACACTTTTTATCGCACTAACTTCACAGGGGGCCATCAGTTCTTGAGCTCTATGTAAATCTGCTTCGTCGGGATTAACAGCTAGGGAGAGATCCCCGCACAATCCAGGTTCATTCTCTGCAGATGCTTTGCCGTTATCTAGATTCACCAAGAGAACAGTGTCTCCAAAGTGAATAAATCCATCGTTTGAAATGGAGAGCTGTTCCTGTTTTAAAGAAGAATGGATTACAATGAACTGTACCCAATATTCTTTAGACGTTTTGGGAGCTGAAATACAACATCATCTGGAGGGTACAATTTGAAGGAGAAGCAGTGGTTCCCAAATGTTGGTCCTCCAGATGTTTTGGACTTCAGCTCCCAGAATTCTTGACCATTGGCCAATCTGGCTGGAGCTTCTGGGAGTTGAAGTCCTAAACACCCAGAGGACCAAAGTTTGGAAGCCACTGGATTATAGCATGGAAATTCTCTGCAACTGTTACCTTCTTAATATCTAATTGAAATTATCAAAGCACACAAGTGGCTTACATTCCCATCCATCATATATGTATAGTTTGGATTACATATGGGAGGGTTGTAACTCAGAGACAAGCATTATTTTCTTTGTGTGTGTGTGTGTGTGTGTGTGTGTGTGTGTGTGTGTAAATATTTATTTACTGTTCATATCCAAAAATTTCAAAATGGTGTCCACAGTAAAATGCAATATGCACACAATACACACAGACACATAATACAACCTATGAATTCTTTTGCAAGTCCAAAATACAGATATTAGCTGGAACTAAACAGAGAAGATTTGCTGGGGGGAAAAATAAACTAAGAAATATTTTTAACATGCATTAAAAACTAAATACAGTTGGAACATGTCAAAGGTCTGAAGGAAGACGATTTCAAACAGTACTTGCTGCTACACCAGATGCCCTGACCGAAAAGATTGCCAAGAAGACATCTTGGACATGTGGCCCTACTGAGGGGAAGTCTTCAGGTGACCTCAGTGACCAAATGGATCTATTTGGGAGAAGTTGGTCTTATAGGTAACCAATTGCTGGGGCTTTATAAACTAACAATAAAACTAAGCATGGGCTGAAAACAGATAAGTAGCCACAGCAATTCCTTCAGCATTTGTCTTATGCAGTGCCATTAGATTACCCAATTCAGAAACCTAGATGCACTCACAGACCAGCTGCAGTTGTCAGACCATCCTTCACAGGTTCTTGCAATACAGAGTATGGAGGCTCACAAAACTACAGCCCTCTGAAAAGCCTTACAAATGCACATATGTGAGATCAACTGGGAATACTATGCACATCACACAGGGCTCTGTCACAGAAGACAGGTAGAATATAAATCTAAGCAAACTATAATAATGATTATACCTTCTTGTAAAGTAAGTCCTTAATTCTTTGTGATTTCTGGATTAGAAGTTCTCCTTTTTCTCTTTTATGTAAGAAGTCTTTCAGGAGTTCCTGTTTTAAAGAAAAAAGTTGACATGGCATTTAACTTGCATCCCATACATTATCGCTGCTTGGTCTGAGCGGTACAATTTTCACACTTGGGAAACAGATTTTAGAAACATTGTAGAGCCTAAACACAACATTGAGCATTTTTCTTTTTTTAACTCACAAAAAATATGTCCCCAGTTCTGTTTAGAACCATCACAAACTGTGTGATAGTGGATGTTCAACCCACCTTCTCCTGATGTTTCCCAGCAATAGTACCAATGGAGGTGATGGCTTCTTCTTCCTCAATCCTCAAATGGGGAGGGAGCAGACAAGTGCAGGTTTAAATCATCCTAAATACCTAAATGGCCCTAGATCCCATTTTGGAAGCTACAAGGTCAGCCCTGGGTTAGACCTGGATGAGGACCATCAAGGAATACCACCTTTGATAGGCTATGTTTCAGTGGAAGACAATAGCAAACTACCTATGAGTATTCCTAGCCCAAGACAGTTGTCTAAAATTCATGGGAATCACCATAGATTGACATGCAACATGAAGGTGCATACATACACACATCTTTCTGTGGAGATTCTGATCTGATTTAAAGCCACACATGCTTCCTTGTAAGTAAAACAGTAAGTGATCCTAAGCTATAGCCTATGCATTTCATCTCTTACGGCATCTATCTCGTAATATCTACATAAATGTGGCCCTGAATGGGGGTAAACTGAAAGCTAAGCCTGTTGCTATGATCACACAATCATTCACTGCATTTTTTAAATCTGCACAGGCACATTCCAACCTAAACAGAGATCCAGCATGAAATAGTGGTTTGAGTGTTGGACTATGACTCTGGAGACCAGGATACGAATCCCCACTCGGCCATGGAAAACCACAGGGCAACCTTGGCCAAGTCACCCAGCCTCAGAAGAAGGCAAAAGCAAACCCCTTTGAACCAATCTTGCCAAGAAAACCTCACGATATGTTCACCTTAGGATCTCCATAGGTCAGAAACGACTTGAAGGCACACAACCACAACAATGGTGGAAACTAAATGATGCCAAGCTGTGATAAAGGAATAGATATTAGTTACCTCTTCTAAACAGACATCTTCATTCCAGTTTCCTATACGCACTCCTGGGCTGTAGACCCTGCCACTCATGCTTGTCCTTATATTGAACATGTTGCCTGGCTCAGAAGTCAGCCTGGAAGGAGAGTGAAAACATTGACCTTGGCGGTCAAGAATCAAACCAACTGTGCTTTGCTGTACGCTTTTCCAAGCACAACAACGGATCTGTGTTGCATTTGCAGGTTGTCATGGGGATCTTGCATGCAAGAGATTGGTCCAGCTGGAGGAAAGCTGTTAGCCAATCAGAATAAAATGGAATGCATAAGAGAGGCTGCTCTTTTGCATCCCATTCACTATACAGCAGAAATGGAGCCAGCTTGTAGATCATACATGTTTGATAATACATGGAGATTTTAAAGAAAATGTTGTTTTTTCTTAAGTCCTAGAAATTCCCAGCCTGCATAACTATGGATCAAAATAACTGGGGGATTCTGAGACTGGCGGTCTAAAAATAACTATTCCAAACTCTAGAAATACCCCCATTAATTATATATATGTGTGTGTGTGTGTGTGTGTGTGAATAATAGAAAGGAAGATTGTTTTTCCTCCCACAAACTCACAGCATCAAGTGAGATAGCAAACATGAGGAAAAGGCCCTAGCAATGGATGTAAGAGGTGGGATAAAGCCAGAAAAGGATGGCATGTTGTCGGTAAAGATGACTCCTGCGCTCCTATGTTTTGGGCTCGGACATTATATACACCCATTCAAATTAGATTTAGACATTCCATCTATTTGTCAAAATGAAAGCTTCATTAAATTATTAGCATTGCAAAACCAAAACAATCAAGAGCCATGCCTGCTTTGACATATTTGCATATCCTGTTCCAACTACCTTTGCATCTCCCTTTAAAAATCTGTCTGTCTGTCTGTCTGTCTGTCTGTCTGTCTGTCTGTCTGTCTGTCTGGCAGGTTCAGATAAGAGGGGACTGGATTTATCTTTCTATTGTCTTCCCTTTCAATACAGAACTTCTTCCAAGGCAACTTACAAAATAACAGTATCATAACAAACTGAACATAATAGGGTTGAATATAATGAAGTTTAAATGTGCAAATTCCTCTTTTAAGACTTACTCTAAACTGCAGACTTCAAATCCACACCTTCCTTCCTTTTGGGAATTGTTTGTGTCCCTTTGATTTCCTCTGCTTTATACTACATTTTACGTATGGAGAGTTCTAGGCAACTTGAAGGCATGCACAGTATGAAATTTTGGTTAGTTCTGGCAAAGGCACTGCACAGTTTTGTGTTTTGGAGTTTAATACAATAGCTCCATCTTCTGGTACATTTGGTTCAATTTGTTGCCTTTCTTAGCACACTGTGTTCATCTGAAAGCTGGTTCACAAACTCCTCCTCTCCGGCTTATATAAGACCATGAATAAGCATTTGTTTTTGTTCAAATATATTGGGGTTGTCAAATTAGGTTTTTGGAAGGGATGGGAGTGATGATTTGTACTTTTTATAATGCTAATGAAACTATCCAGCTGCCAATCCAATCAGTTTTTGGACATGAAATGGAGGAGAGTACTTGACATTGTGGACTCTGCGCATGGTGGTGTTGGTGTACTTATTGGAGACATTAAGGTAAAGTGTGGATATGTATGAAATGTACAATTAAGGCTTTGCTGCACAAACCCTGTTCTCGTCTCTATTGCACTTGTCAGTGAAAATAGAATTATACCTGTTTGTATTCATGGCATTGCCACATGTCTTCACAATCACACAACTGCCACCCTTGCACTATTTTCCTGACTCCCTTTTAACTGTGCCTCCCTGCCCTGTCTCAGAGCCTCCCCACCCAGGTCCAACATGGGGGACAGAACCTACAGGCTCCAAGACCCAAATCTCAGCCCCAGTGCTGGTGCCAGCTCCGGCTCCCTCCAGCTGATGTGGCTCCAGCTTTGCCCCTAAACTGACCGTGAAGCCAAGCCTGGGGCACAAGCATTGGAGGGGGGGGGAGGGAGAAAGGTGGGAAGAATTCAGTCCAGTTGTCCCTAATGGTGGCATGGCTGCATGCATGCATTGCTACTGGAGAGAACATGGCCTTGCCATCCGCAGATGCTCAAATCCACACACAGGAAATATCATCTAACAGGAAATATCATCTAACAGGATGGCCGACACCTAGCTTGACAGCAGTACATATAAAAATCGATCCAGGGGCTGTAAAAGACCATAAGCAAAATGGCAGTCCACAGTTTGATGTGACACTGGGGGGGAAATGGCGCAGTTGTAGACAGCACCAAAATCACTATAGGGGCCAGGGGTGCCTCTACAGTGTAGAAACAATGCAGTTTGGGAGTTGAAATTTTGTGAGGCACCAGTACTTGGTAGAAATGGCTAAAATCCTTGTAAAACTACAGATCCCCAAATTCCATAGGGTGGTGCTACAGCACTTAAAGTGGTGGATTATTTCTACACTATGCATCTACTCCAGAGCAAGAGGCATAGCAGGCACCAATTTCTATCTGATCTTAGAAGCTAACCAGGGTCAGTCCTGGTTAGTACTTGGATGACAGGCCACCAATAAATGCCAGATGCTTTGGGCTATATTTCAGAGGAAGGAATGAGCAAAGCTACCTCTGAGGACTCCTCACATAAGAAAACCCTATGAAATTAATGGGGTTCCGTACGTTAACATGTGATCTGAAGGTACATACACACTGGAAGAACAGCAGGGTCTTTCCAAAAATGGTCCCCAAACTGTGGAACAATTAGTAATTAAGCTACTACTGCTGCTTCCTTTTAGGTTTTTCTAAATGATTCCAGGGAAGTTTTTTCTTATGTGTATTTGGTGACCAAAAAAGTGTAAAGATGGGAATGCTGTTTTTTTACTTGTTGTGTATATATTTTCTCTACTGAGATCACAGAAGGATTGCTTCTATCATTCTGTTATTTTTTTGGAAGTGGGGTAAAATTTTAGGGGAAAAAGTTTTTAAAAAATACAAGAGGATCAATTATTATCTTTTTAATGCTCATTATAAAATTGTTTTTGGAGCTCCCTTATACACCCTGTTGGTTCTGTTTTTAAGCTCTATGGCCAAAGAAGCTAATGTTCATTGCCCTTCCTCAGAACAGAGTCCGCTAAATTTGTCTTTACTCATCCACTTTGGCTGTCCATTTCCTCTTTAGCAGGAAGTCCCCCATCAGAGGGATTTTCCAAGTTTTCCAACTATTCATAGTAGTGGGAAAGGATATACACCCGACCCGCCCAAACCTCTTAGAAGCGAGCCATTTTTAAAGCTCACTCCTGGGAAGATAAACTTCCCAAAAACACCATTGGGAATCAGGAATGGTCTCTGACCCTGCCTACCATTCTCATGCCTGATTCCTGTTTGGTCAGTTCCCCACCCTTCTAAATTACCAAGAGGTGAACAAAGGCAAGAAATAGAGATTGTAATGGTAAATATTTAATTTCCAAACAGGAAATATATGTCTAAATCAGAAAGGGCTTCAACAAAACACTCTCTCATTGATGCCTATCTACATGGAGGCAGGTATTTTTCGGGCATCACAGTAGCAGTACTCTGAATCAGTTCTGTGCTACTGTCATCAAAATTGCAACACACCATTATAACATTATTATTCCATTTTTAACTCCTATGGAATTCTGGGGTTTGTAATTTAGGGAGTCCCAAAAGCTCTCTGGCTGAGAAATATAGGCTGAATTGACCTTAGAGTTCTTCAAGATGGAATTCACAACGTTGCGGTTACAGTACAGGCATTTAACCACTGCACCACCAGGGCTTAAATATGGCTAAAGTCCAGTTATCCTTTTGATTTCCCTTATCTAAATGCTACAAAATGTGAGCAAAATACTTTTACCATATATACTCGACTATAAGTCGACCTCATGTATAAGTTGAGGGCAGGTTTGGGGGCCAAAATTATGGATTTTGAAATGAGTGGGGCTAAAATCTAGGGGCATTTAACAGAGGATCTAAAGGATGGTGCAAAAGAAAACAGTGCCAAAGAACTTGCAAAATTCTAGCAGGCGTGACTATTTGAACTCAAAATAAAGGCTAGATGAATGAATGAATGAATGAATGAAGGGGGGGGGTCAGTGATTTCAGGACAGATTACATTTTTGCGTTTCACCAGGGGATGGTTCCTTTTTTAAAAGTGTTAGAGTACAGTACTGACAGTAGCTATATTGACCCAATTTGTTTTTTGGGGGGTCAATTTTTTGACTAAAATTTCTAGACTTATACATGAGTATATACAGTATGTGTTAATATATATATTAAGAAATAAATATTCTCTTTCTTTAAAAAAATCAAACATTGATGTGGAAAGAGTCAAATGTGGTTTATGAATGAACACATGCATATTTTACATGGACTGGAAATAGACCTCTTTCCTGGTCCATTCATAATTTAAACAGTTCAAGTTTCAGTTGCATGGACTCCTGATAATATCACCTTGCATCCTTCATTTGAGCACTGCACAGCATATCACTGTCTGCTGCACCAATGTGCACTACTGCTTCTTTCTGCTTCTTTTTTGTCTATTTGGGGACATAAGAGGAATGCTGCTTTCTACTCTGCCGCTGCCTGTTTCTAATATTAGAATGGAGGGAGCAGCTCACTTCCTGGAGGCATCAGCACAGTTTTGTTCTGCAGAATGTCTTCACTTTTTCTCCCTCTCCTTCCCTTTCCACCCCCAGAAGTATCAATGAGCATGTGGAAACAATTGTGATAAACAGCTTTCAATTAAATGCAAAGCATCACCTAGACTTGTAGCAGTTCAGCTTTCAGTTTTATGGGGGATATAAATCTATGAAAGGAAAAAAAGGAAGGTTGCATGGTTTCTTTTAGCATCTAAAAGTACTGTTTTCTTTTGATCAGAGAACAGAAGGTAATCCATGTTCTTTTCAAGTTCCTCACTGATCCAGATAACTCAGGATTACGTGCAATGGAGCTGGAGAACTAAAATGATGTCTTTTTGCAAATGGGTTGGCATCAGTATCTGGCACACTGTGCCCTGGCTGGGTCTACCAAGTTGGTTGTTGTTGTTGTGTGTCTTCAAGTCATTTCTGATTAACATCCTAAGACCCTAAGGCGAACCTATCATGTCATTTTCTTGGCAAACTTGTTCAGAGGAGGTTTGCCATTGCCTTCCCCTGAGGCTGAGAGCATGTGACTTGCCCACTGTCACCCAGTGGGTTTCATAGCCAAGTGAGCAATCAAACCCTGGTCTCCAGAGCCACAGTTCAACACTCAAACCACTATGCCATGCTGGCTATACACCAGGGTTGGTAGCTGACCTGAAACCACTACAGCAGATAACAAATTCTGTGAGGCAGCCATTTTAAATTTCCCACAATGCCCTTGACATAATGTTTCATTGTGGCCCCAACTAGGCACTGCATTTTGATTTTCCACTTGCTCCACCAAATGCATCTGAGAAAGTAAACTTAAGTCTATGAAAGCTAGTCTCAAATGTGTTACAAGATATCTCTACATGCTGAAGTGATGTACATGAAGTACTCTAGGACACAGATACAAATGTTAAAAGGCAGATTCCCAGATACCCACTACTTGATACAGGTTAGTCTACAGCTGGAAGAAGCACACTGTTTTAGGAGCGGACCTGGAATCTGCTCTAGACACATCTGGTGTCAGAGGTAATATCCGCAGGGAGTTCCAAGATCCCATGATGCTGGCATGGACTGCATTTTCTGGCACTCAAATCAGTGCTGGGCAACCACCACTGTAACTGCTTGCAATATTCTGAGTTTTTCATTGCTCCAATTAATTCTGGGTGATAAGGAGCTGAAGGGCCATGCAGGACAGATGATTATTTTATCCTTTCTTCCTGTTGAAGGTCAGGGCTGAAGAAGAACGAGAAGAATGCTGCAAGTAAGCAACTGGTTGCACAGATGGGAAAAGATTTGACTTTGGAACCATGATCTGTGCTTTCAAGATGGATTTTACGAAGGCATGGGTTGCAATGCATGCCAACTGTTAAACATGTATTTGCTAGGAGTCTTACAATCTTGATCAGGAGGGCTTTAAACTGAATCCTGTGGAGAAAGAATGAAATATCTCAGAGTACAAGGAGACCACCAAGTAATAGAGACAATAGTATTAATGAGGAGGGACAAACTAGGCAGGAAAAACACTGGACTAAAAGAAGTGCCAACTGATTTCTGATCTGAAATAACTTGGGACCTTAATACTTGAATGAGTGTCTGTCTCACCAGTAGAAGCAATACATTGTGGGAAGCCATGGATGAGGGCCTTCTCTGATGTAGTGCTTTATTGCAGATCCGATTAGCACAGCACTGGTTCCTTTCTGACAACAGGTCAAAGCACAACCTTTCATTAAAGCCTTTGGAGTCTGATTTACTTTTCAGATGCACACATACATGTAATGGAATGAGCAATGGCAATGAATTAAGATTTTAAAACACAATAGTGATTAACAGGAATGTATCACTTTGAAAAGAAAACATCTTTCCAAGCCCTGTCTTAAGCATGGGCAAGAACAGCCTTTATGTAGCGGGGCTTTTTAGGAAACAAGCATCTTTGATAGGAGCAGGATACAGAGCAGACTGCAGCCCTGCCCTGCGTCTGTTGAGGAAGTCAACTCCACCCCAGCTAAAATGGGCAAAAACATAATAGCTAGTAAACAGATTACTAGGCAGGATTTTTAGATACTGTCCAACTGTCCTGTTCTGGGGCAGTTCCCATTAATCTCCTGTTGCTTCATTTTTCCCACTGCTTTTAAAATGTCCCAGTTTCTCTCTCCTCCTTCTACTTTCCCCCATTGGTCTTGGCTTCTTTCCATAGTTCAAACTGAGTTCAGAGTGCAAAAATAGTTTGCACTCCATGAACAGGGAGAGGGAGGAAAGAGCAGGAGCTTGCCTTTCCCAGTAAGCTCAGGCAAAAGCAAATTGCTGCATCCTGTCCTAGATTATGTAGTCACCTTGATTAATAATTTTTGCCATCTTGACTGCCCTCTGATCTATCATGTTGCTTGGCCACATGTGCCACAGTTTCAATTGGAGGGTATTTTAAGAGCCAGCGTGGCATAGTGGTTTGAGCGTCTGACTACAACTTTGGAGACCAGAGTTCGATTCCCAGCTGGGCCATGAAACCCACTGCATGACCTGGAACAAGTCAGACACTCTCAGTCTTAGGCAATGGCAAACCACCTCTGAACAAACCTTGCCAACAAAACCTCATGTTAGTTTCACCTTAGGGTTGCCATAAATCGGAAATGACTTGAAGGCACAAATGGCAACAGAAAAGGCTGGTTTTTAAGCGATTAGTTCCTGAATTCAGGGCTGGTTCATCACCTAGATGAAGCAGAGTAATCCTTGTTTTCCCAGCTCATTCCAAGAAAGGAATTATTTGGGGGTTTTAACAGTAAAGGACACATAGACATGTTCAGAGTGATTTTTTGCTCTTCTTTTGAGGCTGAGAGTGTGACTTGCCCAAGGTTTCCATGGCTGAGTGGGGATTTGAACCCTGGTCTCCAGAGTCCTGTTCAAACACCCAAACCACTATACTACACTACCTCTTACTTGTTTCTATGTAAACATGCACCAAATTATACCAAACCGTGAAACACTTATAGGATTTCAGCCTGATGGGACTCTTTGCCCCATCCTTTTGCTCACATACTGAACTGTTTGCCTGAGTGCCTGTTTATTTCCAAACTGGTAAATCCCAGCTCTGACTGTATAGGAAGTGTCTGCACAGGGAACCTAATGCAAACCAGCAGGATGCTTTGTTGCACTGCGTACATTCTCTTGCTATGATGTCACCCTTATTGCTGACTTGGGGCAGATGCTTTGCAATGGCGTTGTTTGACCACCTCTGCTTCTAATCCACTTTGATGGTCTGGAGCCATCTGTACATCGTCAGCCAGTTATGACAGCCCACATACACACACTCATGTTACTTACATACATACTACTTCAAGGATAACTTAACTTTCCCACTAACATACACACACCAAGAAAGGACAAACTTTTAGTAAAACCGATGACACACTGTAAAGTGGAGCATAAATATGGACAGTGGCCAAAGTTTTCAAAATGCAACTGCTACAGTTTCTTTCTTTACCAGATTGTGGCTGCGGCAACTGCACACTGCAGCCCCAATCTGGCCTTTCTACAGCACAAGGAGCTGCAAAAAGTGGCTCCTTTCTGCACCGTGGAAAGGGCGCCATAGCTGCCAGTGCTGCAGCTTTTTGGTGTTCCTTTGGTGCTGCGTCATCTGGATGCAGTGCCAGAGGAGCACCGTGATGCCGTCTGCTGTGTAGTGGGGCACGCAGCGTCATGCCAGCGTGGGAGCAGAGTTGGGGAATGCATTTAACCACTGTGCCATCAGGGGCTGTACATACAGCCCCTAAAGGGTGGCAAGACCCTTTCCTAGCTGGATTAGATCCTTTCCTAGCTGGATCAGATCCTTTCCTAGCTGGATCAGATCCGCAGCAACCTCATGCTGCGGCCCCTATCCGGCCTTTTGAAGGTGTAAATACATCAACATATACAAATATTATGAATGTCCATATCCTCCCTGTGTGTGTATGTGTGTGTGTGTATATAATATTTTTTAGTGATGCCTAAGTGGACACCCTAAATAAAACGGTCTCACCCTCTTTGACTAAGCAATGAAATGTACATATAAGTTCAAAAAGAAACAAAGAAAGATTGTGCTATTCACGTTTCCCATGCAGATTTACATGAGGATGCAAATGACCCAATGCTTGCTCAGTTCTCCAGTGTGGGTTAGCAGCAACTGTTTTCTCTTTCCTCCACACCCACTCTCTCTTTTCATCTAATAGTGAAGTTATTTATAGAATGCTTCTTCATGCAGCCTTCTTTGCCAGCGAAACAATGTCACGTGAACAGGCTGTCATTAAATCAGGGTGAAAGGCAAAGGGAAAATATAGAAATCGCCCACCTTTTAAACATTTGAACTCGACAAAAACAAGCTGGGTGTGGATCCACTCTGAAATTGCAACTTGTCCAAAGTTTAGAAGAAGGGAAGGGTGGGAAAACATTTTTTTAATCCCTTTAGTTCCATAGTCTGCTTGATTGAAAACATACCCAACATTATTTTGGGCTCACAAAAATGAGGATTATCTCTGATGTTTTGAAATATATATATATTTAAAATAAAATAAAATAAACCAGTTCTTTTTCCTTGCTTAGTTTTATTTAATTCTTGGAGAACTGTGAATGAATTCTGCAGGATGTATGAAGCTGTAAGAGGGGAAAGAGAGTGTTTGTTACATTCAGGAAGAGTTTCTGAAAAGAATATCAGTTTAAAGATGATCCTGATATCACGATACTTTATATTATTATTATTATTATTATTATTATTATTATTATTATTATTAACCTTTATTTATGAAGCGCTGTAAATTTACACAGCGCTGTACATGCAATCTTTTTAGTTAGACGGTTCCCTGCCCTCAGGCTTACAATCTAAAAAGACATGACACAGAAGGAGAAGGGAGTGGTGGAGGGAAAGGGTAAGAGGTCCAGCAGTTCCTCTCAACCTCCGAGGCCTGGACCAAGGCAGATGGACTGGAGGGAGGGCTTGGCTTCAAAATGGAAGGTTAATCATTATCCAGGGAAAATACATACTCACAAGTAGGATAATACATATACAGTACATAGCAATACAGGAAATGGATCGATAAACAGCCAACAACAGAACATCAGATAGTAAGCGACAATTATGCGATGCCTGGGAAGGCTTCTCTGAATAGGATGGTTTTCAACTCCGTTTTGAAGCTGGTTAAAGAAGTGATGGCTCTTGCTTGTGGGGGAAGGAGGTTCCAGGAGTGAGGGGCAGCAAGTGAAAAGGGGCGAATCCGGGATGGGGCAGAGGAAATCCTGGGCTGAGACAGGAACCCTTGACTACCAGAACGGAGGGCCCTGGTGGGAAGGTGAGGAGAAAGAAACAACATTTGTTGTTGTGAAATGAAATGCTATTTCAGTCTTTATGAATGAGGCATGCAGGCTGTTGTTTACTGTTCCTCTGATCCCATCTGGCAGGGTTTGGTGAATGAAATTCTCTGCCACTGGAAGAAGTAGAAAAATATCTTTCCCAAAAGCAGACATGCACACAGACACACAGGTCTAAATCCTATTGTTAATCCTGACTAAACTAGAGCCTTTAAATCATACCCTCCGAGTAACCCAACCTGGCAAGGACAGTCCAAACTAATTCTCTGTCATCCCACATTTTCAGCTGCTTTCACAATGCCCCAATTTCTCTCTTTTCTTCAGTTACTTCAATTGCTGCAAACTGAGTTCCAAGTGCAAAAGTAGTTTTTACTCAGTTACTTCAGCAGTGAAAGAGGGGGCAGAATCTTCCCCCTTCCAGTAAAATCAAGCAAAAGTAAACTAGTCTTATCTCTCCTAGCTTGTGTGTTCTTCCTTATTAACAACCTTTGCCATCCTGACCACACTGATGTTGCTTTGCACACAATCAATCAATCAATCAATCACCCCTTCTCTGCTTCGGTTGTGTCCTCATTTCCTGTGCAAAAGTTCAGTTGTGCTGTTCTGCTTATTTGGGGTGGTCACTGGGTGCGGTTTGGGTGAGGAAAGGAAAAAGGGTGGACATTACAATCTGATTTCCTCCTCCGCAACTTGCTTCTTTTTCCAACACTCCAGCCCTGTTCAGGAGTCTCTCGGTCACTACAATGGTAAAACACCATGGTGTGCTAATGCTCTCATTCTCTCTCACCAGGGGCCAGATGTAATCACCACAAAAGGAAGAAAAGGCACTGCAAAATATAGGACACTCAAGAAAAATGTAGGCTATCCCCAAATAAAAGCTAAAAACACTTAATATAAATATAAATTCATGCTGCTTAGTGCTGTTCAAAATGGTGGACATTTTGGAATTTCTTCTGTGCAGAAGGCAGAAATATAGGGCCTGTCCTGGAAAAGGAGGGTGTCTGGTCATCCTGTCTCTTACACACAGACATGGACATTCACACATACACACACACACCTGGAAATGTCAGAGGAAAAGGCAAAAGAGTCATACAGTTTAAGGTAGCATTTATTTCATTAACCTGCTACTACACAAAAGCCGGGGATAGATCAGACAGACGGACAGATCAATAACTACTGACTTTCCTCAGTTCGCTATTAGTTTAGTCTGAGAGTCTGATTTATCCTGATCAGAAAGCCCCCCCGCCCCAGGAAAAAAGGTGTATTTCTATGGGTTAGGGTCATTTGTGTGTGTGTGTGTGAACATATGTGGTAGACAATGAAAAAGGGTAAGAATAATGTCTTCATTCATCTAATGGGCAGGCAGTCCCAAATGCTGGGTACGCTAAGGTTTTTGTGCAAGTGGATGAATCCAAGAATGGTTCTGAAAGTGTGAAAGGAAAGAGAGAGATTCCTATTAAATAGCATTTTTACAGATGTCACTCTAGCAAGAGAACAGCCTCGTGAGATAAGGCTCAGAGTGCAGTAATTCTGGGTTTTTCAGGCTATGTGGCCATGTTCTATAAGAGTTTATTCCTGATGTTTCTCCAGCATCTTCTCTGAAGATGCCAGCCACAGATGCTGGCGAAATGTCAAAAATAAGCTCTTCTAGAACATGGACACATAGCCAAAAAAAAAAACCCCACAAAAAACTATGGATACCAGCCATGAAAGCCTTTGGCTTCACATTTTTGAAAGGCTAGTCTGATTGAATTTTGGAAGCACCTTTCTGACTGAGTGACTTCTGTCCATCTATAGTAGAGATGGAACTGTAAAAGACAAACCATGAAAGCAACAAAACCCCATCCAACTTTCTTTCCTACGATGTACAAGATAAATTATGACATAGTAATGTCTGTCTGGAGTTAAAAAATGTCCTTCTCTTCAATGACTTTCTGCCATTTAAAATATCAGACCTAGCTTATCTGAAATTGAAAAATGGCACTCCCAAAATGAGCTTGCTCTTAACTTCTCAAGGTGGTCCTGATCTCTGAGGAAGGTTTATCAGAAGTGGTATATGGCTATGCTGTTAGGTCTGCTGCACTAGTTATCCACATACCCTTTTGTATTTATGTCTTTTGGGGTTTTTCATTTGCATTTGAAAATGAATATTAGCATGCTAATGGAGAACTATAGATTTTCCAATCTAATTATAAGCGGAGGGTTGTGCAATGAGAGAGGGTGAGGAGAAGAGGGGAGAGCACATGAGCTGTGTAATATTCTGCTAACAATTGGAAATATGATTAGTGTGTCAATGTGTTTACTAAAGCATTTTCCATAGAGAATATCAGGACTGTAAGGAGAAGGCGTTACATAACCTGAAGCTGAGGTTGTCCAAGGCCCAGGACCTTTCGTATGGTGAAGCATGTGACAAGTAGGTCCTGCGAATAGAAACAGAATAAGAGAAGTGTGTGCGTGTGCGCGCCTTTGAGTCACCTGTGAACTTATGATGATCCCACGAATTTCATTGTGTTTTCTTAGACAAAGGATCCTCAGAGGTGGTTTTGCCAGGACCTTCCTTTGCACCTGGCATTTGGGCATCTGCCCAAAATGCCATTGTTAGGCAAGGACTGCATTCAAAATCTTTAGCGTGTAAATAATGATCTCTGTGCTGTGGGTCCTTCCTTTGACCTGCAACTGGTCTGCATTTTGCTGTTGAATGAAGTCAGGTTTATTGAAGCACAGGATATCACAGCAAAAAGGGGTGGAGGAGAGGAAGGGGAGAGATCCTTTTCTATATGCAGAAGGCATTACATCACAGAAGAGATGGAACTGGAGAGCCTGGACAGAGGAGCGTGTGCATTCTTTCCTCCTTTTGCAGGAAATGGGTGAAACCTTGCTTAAAATCTTTTCTTTTTTTCACAGTGAAGGAAGTGTCTCCTTGATAGCACAAGCTATCGGTTTCCTGTTGTGAACTAACAGGTTTTTCTGGCATTGCTAAGCATGGACAAAGAGGACAAATATTTGCCATGGCGATACCCTACAAAATATAACTTCAACACCACTTTGCATTTTGCCTAAAGCATGTATTAAATAGCATGGGGGCTTGTTTTTGCTAATATAAAAACAGGTTGGTTGATAAGTAATTGAACATTTTATCTGTGCAAGATTCAGAATGGGGAATGGGTGTGTGTGACTATGAATCAATACCAGGTGCTTACCAGATGGAAACAAACAACTGGAAACCAAGAGCTGTACATATCCTCCAACTTTTCATAGATGAAAACCAGGACACATATGGCCAGGCAATATCAGAGCATGGTCAAGATGGCAAAAATTATTAATGAGAAAGTACACACAAGCAAAGAGAGGTCAACAACACCTCCAGCATTTCTCAGATGAAAACCCGGACATGTGTAGCCAAGCAACATCATAGGGGTAATTCACAAATTGTGGGTTTTTAAAATCAGAATAATGTGAATAACCTCTGTCACACATTCTGGCTTTGTTGTCCACATCATTATTTTATTGGAACCACACTGATGTGCATCTCTTTGAGTTCTGTTGTTCACACGTGCGAGCACTCAAATTAACATGGAATCAATAATGCGAATGCATTTTGAAACACCTATAAGGCATGTAGAATTTAATCCTGAATCATCACATGTCTATCACATTGGTTATTCACATTGCCAACGATGTGAATCTTTTTACAAAACTCAGGGGGGGGGGGACTCCAATATCAATTAGCCGGGGGTAAGTAGCTTTTTTTGGCAATCCCCCACCAACAAACTTAATCGGGTTCATTCAGGATTTTTGGCCCTGGTTCCGAGTTTCCAGTTTTCCAGAGATAAATCCAAGTGAGAGAGAAAGGTGTAAATTCGCTAGCTCTGGGCAAGAGTGAAGGGCTGTAAGCAAATCTCCTGCTCAATTATTACAGCATCAGAATGCTACAGTTTGCTAGGTTTGACTGATTTGTTCTGCCACTTGCAAAGACTGCTCACAGGATCTGTAGATTCACCTAGCAATGGTTCCTAACCTTTGATCCCTTAGATGTTTTGGACTTCAGCTCCCATAATTCTTCACTGTTGGCCAAGTTGGCTGGGGCTTGTAGGATCTGAGTTCCAAAACAAATGGAGGACCAAAGTTTGGGAACCACTAGACTTAGCTTCTTCCTTGCCTCCCAGTTGTTGTAGTGCCTTGGTTCACACTTTGCTCTGAATCTTATCTTCCGGCTAGAAGGAAATAGGCTAGATTCCACATTCCCTTTCCAATCTTCCTAAGTAAATCCCCTCAATAAACCTTAATCTGGGAACTGCTTGTTTCAGAGTCACCTAAAAACAAGGTAGCAAAGATTTCTGTCTTAATTTCCAAACGGGAAATATAGGTGTAGGGCATTTGGAAGATAATATGTGAACAACTGTGGTTGGTGCTTAATGCATAACATTTAATGATATCACCATTGGTGATCCCTAGATCTCAGGTTCAGGCCCAGAAACTTCATAAACTAACAGAGCACAGTACTGTTGTGCCCAATACATGTCCCGCACATCTGAAGGATTTGGCACATAGCTGCCAAGAAACATTGATAACAGCTGCTGTGTCTGTTCACTTCTAAGCTGGTAATTGCAATAAATTCTGCAAGACAGTCCACAGATTTTAATACAGAATGTTTAAAAAATTAAGAGTTTATTGAGGTGATGGGCTCAATAATAACCCAAATAGTAAAAGGATGTTGAGAAGCTGGAGCATGTCCAAAGGTCAAATGTCAAAATGGTGAAGGGTCTGGAAACTGTGCCTTATGAGGGAACTGGGTATGTTTAGCCTGGAGAAGAGACGGTTAAGAGGTGATATGATAGCCCTGTTTAAGTATTTAAAAGGGTGTCATATTGAGGATGGAATAAGCTTATTCTCTGCTTCCAGAGAATAGGACATGGAGCAATGGGTGCAAGCTACAATAAAAGAGATTCCACCTAAACATTAGGAGGAACATCTTGACAGTAAAAGCTGTTTGACAGTGGAACACACTCCCTGGGAGAGTAGTGGAGTCTCCTTCTTCGGAAGTCTTTAAACAGAGACTGGATGATTGTAAGTTCCTGCATGACAGAGGGTTGGACTGGATGGCCCTTGTGGTCTGTTCCAACTTTATGTTTCTATGATTCTAAGATCTGAATATAGTTTTAACTTCTTGCCTTCTGTGTTTGCTCCTAGCCATTCTATTTCTGACAAAACAATAGCTTCTAGTATCTGTGAAGAGTCTCTCACTTGCCTCAAAACATGAAGACATGTGCTGCTAGCAAATTCAAACAGTGAGGAAAGTAGTGAGAAAAGCCAACTTGCAGATGTTCCCTTACGCTAATAAAAGTATTCTGATATGTGTCTAATTTTAGATTGGTTGCTTCATTTCTGTAGAATTACACACACACACAGCTTTCTCTTCTGAGTTCATTAGCTCTCTTAAAAATTCCATTGCAAGCATCCACCACTTAGATATTTTCAAAGGCAAGATGGTGCAGCAGCACAGACGGCTGGATGCCCACAGAGATGCCCAAAGCGACAAACTGTTAAGATGCTTTGCCAGCTCTTAAGAGACAGGGGGTATTCATGGCAATTGCTCTGGCCCCAGGAGTGTCAATTGTGTCATTCCCTTGGCTCTCCAGGCCAAAGTGCTACGAAAATGGAATTCAAAAACTGTTCCAAGCCACCACCTGGGCGATGGAAAGAAAAAGGAAAAACATGAAGAGTGTGCCGCAAAGAACAGCTTAACCCCACACGACATTTGCCTCCGTATATGTGTGCACAGATACTTGAGCAGTAGCTGCAAAAGAAGAGCGCCTCTGTATACTGCATCAAGGCCAATGGAAAGAAGCACAGGAAAAGAAGCACTGCACAGACTCTTCCCTGAGGATTTTGTTCATTAGCAAGGATGGTCTGAAGTCTGGTTTTCATGCTGTGAAAACAAAACTTGGCTCACAATCCCACAGGGTGAACACGTGGGGCGAGGGGAAAGGACAAGCAGAAATGGCTTGAGAAGCCTTCAAACCATGACTTCAGCAGGAAATTAGCAGGAAGTGGAAGGGTGTGGCCCACAAATACTCTCTACTTCTATGGGGAAAAAACCTTTCCCAGCTTTTGGGCAAGATACAGCATTTCTCAGCGGCCGCCTCTTAATTATTTTTAAAGCCAATCCAGGAGTACAGTACATGTTCAGATACAGCCATGCAAGCCATGTAATCCCAGTGGCCACTTCTCCACTGCAAAGAAGTACTGCATATCCTTCTCTGCCATCCCGTGTTTTCAGCCATTTTAAAAACGTCCCAGTTTCTCTCTCTGCCTCCCACTTTCCCTCTTTGTCCTCCACTATAAGTAAAAATAATTATGCCCAAAAACTGACTTGAAAATCTGGGGTCAATTTATATGCAGGTCAATACAGTCACATATATTGATGGTTCAACACTTTGTGTTTGCAAAATCCGTCTCTGGGAAATGTGTTGTGGAGGGGAGGAGTGTAGCAAATACCTTCTGCCCAAAGATTATCCCGTATGTATTCTTACTATGCAAGGTAGCTATCTGGGCTACATTATGTTGAGTAGTGTAGTGCATAGTTTACCATTATCAGCTTCAGCTGTTATGAGAACTATACCCCTTTCTAGAGCTGGAGGACCTAAATATGGTAGTGCACATGCTGGAAACCACAAGGCTGGACTTTTGTCATGTGCTCTACAATGAGCTACCAGTGTACACCCACAAGTAATACCCACACAAATAGCAATAGCAATAGCAAGTACATTTCTACGGTTTACAATGTGTAAGCGAATTGCCCCCAACAAGTTGGGTACTCATTTTAGTGTCCTCGAAAAGATGCCAGACTGAGTCGAACCTGAGCCCCTGCCTGGGAAGCTAAAAGTAACATTCCAAATTCTGGTTAAAGTTACTCCTTCCCTGAGTTAGTGTAAGAAACAAAAAAACTAAAACTAACTGGAATGTTTAACTTTGTCCTGATCTGACATTAAGACACACATTTTTGCAATTCAGAACTTTCCGCTTTCTCTGGTGAAGAAAAAACTAAAAAGGTAGCTTTCACTTTCTGTTTGACATAGCAAGGGCAACAGCAGGCAAACTCCTCTCCATTTTGGTTTATTTGAAAAGAAACAAAAAGATCATAACGTTGAAGAAGCATCCTTGTGTGTGTATATGGGGGGGACCCTGTTACTGAATTGCAAAATACAATTGCATCACGTTTCACTGGTGGATTAATAGCTTCCCTTTCCTGTTTTTTTTTGTAAACCACTACACAGTGTAAACTATGCAGATTGACTGACCCACCTATTGAACCGGTTGAACTTTTGAAGGATGAGCGGACCAAAAGAGCTTGGAAAGTCCCAGCTGAGAAATTAGGTTCCATTTTCAGGAATCTGCACAGAAATCTCAAGAATAAAAGTAATTTTATGTATTGTCAATTCTTGTAATTCATGTGCCCAGATACCTAAATTTAAACTACTATTTACTCAACCTGTGCTCCATGCTAAACGCTCCAAGAGACAAATCTAGTTTTCCAACTATATCTGCCCCTAAAGAAAGCTGCCTGCTGCCTCTCTGCATAATTTATTGGTGCATCCCAACCTTCCACCAGTGTTTGCTGCAGCAAACAATTCAGCACAAAACAAGGACCTGTTTTGTTTCCTGTGTCATGTTAGTAGGACATTGTGTAGACAACAATCAGAAAATATGTGTCCCTCTAGTTCAGGGATGGGCAAAGCGAGGCCCATACTATCCCCAGTGCTCCCTGGAGATTAAAAACATCTTGCAAAATGTTTGGGTTAACCCTAGGGGATGTGGAGATTGTTAGACTACACCTCTCATTAGCTTTTGCCAGCATGGTCACGGTTGAGGAATGATGGGAGCAGCAGTCCAAACTAGTGGAAGGTCATACATTTTGTACTTAATATTTACTGATGGTACAAAACAGGGGTGGGCAATTCCACAGCTCCGGGGAACAATTTTACTCCTCCACAGAGATCCACTGCCTTCTGCATAGTAAAATTTGGGACAAATCAGGAAAAAGCCTCTGGAGCAAGTTGGTAACACTTGTTTGCATGGCTTTGAGTGGCTTGCTGGAATTTAGATTTGGACAGCATGTGTTTGGTTTTGATTTGAGGGTACGGTCACTTCGTAGAACAGCAGCACTCCAATATTTCAATACTAAAAATACTAAAAAAATTGAATAAATTACCTGCCCACCAGGAATTAATGAAGAAACAAAGGAAGGTGGACTTCTCTGAAAGTGAACTTTAGGGCCAAGTCTTAGCCAGTCACAGCAGGACTTACTGTATATGCTTGACTATAAGTCAACCTAATGTATAAGTAAAGGGCAGGCTATAAAGCCAAAATTATGGATTTTAATATGACCCATGGATAAGTCAAGGGTAAAACTTAGGGGGATGTAATGAAGGATGTAAAGAACAAAACCAAGTAAAAGAATGCCGAAGAACTTCCAGAATTCCAGCAGGCATAACTATTTGTGCTCATACTAAAGGCTGGATAGAGGAGAGAATAGAGTGGGGTCAATGCTTCCATGCTTCCAGTGCAGATTAAACTCTTGCCTTTCACCGGGGGGTGGTTTTATATATTTGTGGTTTTGACTTTTGCAGATCTGATTATTTGCAGATTCGATTAATATGTTCTCTCTAGGAATCTCCAGGTCCTCAAAAGTGAGAATAATGATAAAAAGAGGGACCAAAGAATGTGGACCTAAACCAAGTGGATGGAGCCGGATGTATTTGTCCCAAGTTTTGGCTATATCCTCACCAAACCTATAAATGACAGCTCCACTGAAAGTAACCCCAGGAAAATAGCTTCCTGACCTGAAAAGCAGTTTGTTTCCATGAAATGTTTCAGGTTGCAAACTGAAGTCTACAATGGTCAAGCTTGAGAGAGGGACACAATCCAAAGACCCAAGACCCAATCAATTCTAAAAGTCTTATTCTGCTGCCAGCAGAAGTGCTAAAATAGCATCTAAATAAGAAACCCAAGCTCTCAAAAAAAGAAACCCTGCAGATCCTATAACCAATGTTAAAAAGGAAAGTGCAGACTTAAGACAGCATTCCAGACAACTGGCTAAAAGCCAAGCTATCCAAAAAGCAAAGGTTCAAACTCTATAGCTAAATATAACATCTTTGCTTTGGTTAGACCCACCTGGAATACCTCACTCAGTTCTAGGTACCACCATTCAAGTAGGATATTTACAAACTGGAACGTGATCTAGAGACAGGTGACCAAGACGATTAAAAAAGCTGGAAACCAAGCTCTGTGACAGGAAGCTTGTTTAACTTGGAGAAAAGAAGATTGACAGGTGATCTGATAGCCTTCTTTAAATATCTGAAGAAATGTTACACGGAAGATGGAGCAAGCATGTCTTCTGCTGCTTCAGAGACTAGGACACAAACAAATGGGTTCAAATTACAAGAAAAGTAATTCCACTTAAACACTGGAAAGAACTTGCTCACGGTAAGAGTTGTTCAACAGTGGGATAGACTACCTTTGAAGGTAGCAGATTGTTCTTCTTTGGGGATATTTAAACAGAGGTTGGATAGCCATCTCTCAGGAGTACTTTAACTGTGGATTCCTGCATGGCACAGGACTAGACTATAAAGCCTTTATGATACCATCCAACTCTATTATTCTGATCCACAACCTATTTCATGACAAAAATCATTTATAGCAAGCTGCACTAAACAAAAAGCCAGTATTATATTAGCAGTCCAGAATGCACCATCATGAACAGAACAACCTTACCCACAATCCATGTATAGCTGTGGGAGTTTCAGTGGAATTCTATATTACTGATATATACTGAGAATGATGGTTCTCTATCACACATACCCAAATCTAGACTGTGTGACCCTCCAGTTATAATGAAATTGCAACTAACATTGGCCCTCGCCAAAACTGCCAATGGCAAGGGATCGTGAAAGTTGAAACCCAACATCTGGAGAACCACAGCTGCTAATTCTGGCCTAGATAAATGTACATTATGTCTCATTGGCACAAGGATGTCCATGCTGAACACCTGCTACACAGCACCACCCTTCCTTTGGCAGGGAAACACAAGGAATGACAACAGGAAATGCTTTAAGAGTTTTTCACATGTAACATTCAACATGTGTACACTGTACAGACTACTGATCAGTAAATGGTAAAGCTATTCAGATGTTAAGGAATATACTGAGCATGTAACATAAGGGTTTCTGCATTAACATTGCCGTTGAAGCATTCGATCTTTTTGACTAGCAAACTGTAGAAATAATGAACTGTGATAGTAAACTTTACATGGCACATTTTGAAAAGCCCATAACATGGTTCTGATATGTGGATTACATTTTCACCATTTGGAGCCACAGAAAACAAGATCTGGCTGTGTTTCTGAACCATCTGAACAACATCCATCCGACCATCCAATTCATGATGGAAAAAGAAAAGGAAGGAACATGTCCTGGTCATCCGCAAACCGAACCAACAGTTGGTGCATCCTTGTCTGTCTGCTCAACTCCCAAAAGTAGTTTTCTGTTTTTAAAAAGGCCAGAAAACCTCTCAATCTCCTCAAATGTAACATTTTAGACATAATAAGCAGCACTCACTACACTCAAAATCTAATAATTTTATTATTTGTGATGTTATTTTGGGGAGAGGAATGTTGTTGCCCCCATGTCACAACACTGTTCCTCCCACCAGTCCCATGTTACAGGTTACACTATTACTTTTAACACATCACTTCCAAACTGTGACAAGTATGTATATTGGAAGGAATATGTTCCAATTCTTCTGCCTGCTGCATTTGTGTAACTAGGAAACTCACTGATTCTTCACATGGAGTGTCTCTCATCAATAACTAAATGAGATTATGTCCTTGATCTGCATGACAAAAGACATAAATCCTTTCCTTCACACAACTGACTTACACTGATACCACTCCCATTGTTCTATCATGAGCTGGGAAAGAAAGAACAAACACAGAACTGTATCACATCGGGAACTGCCTTGGGCTTTGTCCACTGAATGCTTTGCTACCCATCACCCCTGCTAATCTGAAATAATGTTCCCGTGCACACTTTCCTCCCAGCAAAGGAAGAATACAAATGTGACAAATTATTAGACAATGTTTAAAACCCACATTCAGTTTGCCCTGGTCACATGCATCAATAGAATTACCTTATTTTGATATTTATAAAGAGAAGACAGGCAAAGAGAATGAAAGGGAAAAGAAAGTCAGATACATATATGATAAATCATTTAAGAAAGGGAACCCCCATACAAAATACTGGATTTAGTAGGCCCTTAATTTTAGAAGTTGAGGGCTTCTAGAGCATGGTACCTTAGAGATTTTTAAAAGACTATAACCACTATCATGCCCAACAATCAAACTCTGATGACTGGGTTTGATGACAGTTGTTGTCCAAAACATCTGGGGACAACCTGATTGAAAATGACTGCTGTAGTTCTCTTAAACAGCAACCTTAGGCAGATATGAAGTCAAAGGCTTTCATGGCTGGCATCCATAGTTTTTTGTGGATTTTTCGGGCTATGTGGCCGTGTTCTAGAAGAATTTATTCTTGATGTTTTGTGAGCATCTGGTTTAACGTCAGGAATAAACTCTTCTAGAACATGGCCACATAGCCCAAAAAGCCCACAAAAAAACCTTAGGCAGATATGCTATAGGTACAGCATCTGTCAGTACTAAGATGCAGCAACGGCCATTTCACTTTTGTGCTGGCATCCTGTTAAGTTTCCCTTACTCATGTACAGCCAACCCTTTATATCCATGGATTCAAGCATACATGGCTTGGGGGAAATATATATATATATATATATATATATATTCCAAAAAGCAATTCTTTACATTTAATGTGACTTGAGCATGTCAGATTTTGGCACTCATGGAAGCGGGGCAGGTGTGTGTGTGTCCTGGAAGCAAATACCAAGGGCCCACTATATATGTCCTTTTTGTGCATTGTAGAAGCTGATATTCCCTTCTTCCCTCCACAGTCCCACCTCTGAAGCCCCCCGCACAGCCATTCTGTGCTTCATGGGAAACAGGCAGAATAGGAGATGTGTCTGCTATGTCCCCATAGCCAGATGCAAAATGATGCCATCAACACTGAGATCTACTGGGATTCTCTGGAGGTCTCAAGCACTGTTGTTTTTCCTATTTTGCAACTGTTAAACCTATTAATGCTCTTCTGATATTACCACTTGTTATTTTCAGATACTGTATATACTTATCAATATGTGTATATTTATTCACTGGAATAATCTACATACAACAAAGGGGGGAAATTGAAAAGTCATTTTAGTTCCCTGACAAGTTTCAAAACTTCATATATATAAAGCAGCCATCAGATAAAAACATACAAACGAGGCTTATCTTAGTTATTTTTAAAGTCATCTAATATTACAATCACAAAACTAATTACTGTCTGCTTTTAAAATTGCACATAACTACTAAGTTGGTTGACTATGGCACACCTCACCACAAAAATCCTATACATTCAGAATTCAACGGACTGGGCTCCTAGGCAAGAGCAGTTTAAGGCAGCTGGGGTTTCAAAGCAGTTCCAAAATTAGTCTGAATGTGCACAAATTCTAGAAATACTAGCATAGAAACTGATTAATTTAATAAATCGCAGACAAAATGCAACAGACAACAGCAGAAATTTTTTTATCGTATGTTCACCCATTTTCAGCCCTGTAAGTTCAGTGAAGCCAACAGCCTCATCTAAAGCATTTTTACTGTTATTCAACCTAGAAAGTGTTGATAAGCAAAAATAACCCAATGCAAAATGATACACAGCATACCTGCAAAGCCAAATATGTGGGAGAAGGGAATACTGAGAATTGTGGAGATGATACCCTCAGAGCCACATGGGGTTGGGGCGAAACAATCTATGGAGCATAGCAACAAGTTGTGAACAGAATCTAAAAGCAAACGTCTTCCACAGAGCATCCCTCAAATTGCATGTTACAGAGAAGTAAAAGTGAGAAACAGTATACGCATGTGCATTCAGAATGAAGAAGGACCAGGCAACTCAAGAAAGCACTACCAGCACAATATGTTCAGAGATCATTTATAGTCCAACCCTTTGCATGCAATAACAAGAAAAATAAGCGGAGCTATACAATTGCACTTCTTTGAGGCCATACTTTTACCTTCCACCAACATTCAATGTTATGCAAACATTCACCATCATACAGTGCAAGGAAGTGAATCATTTAAGCTTTTTAAGTTTAAGCTCTCAAGTGCACAACAGTTGTGGGGTGTGCATATTTCTGTGATATTACTCACTCAACAGTCACTCAGTCACCCCATCCCAGCAGAAACCCATTCACTCCAGGAAGGAGTCAACACCGTCACACAGACCCACTGTGACATCCCATTTACGCAGACAGACACATGCCCAATCCCTCAAAGTCAGACACACAAACACACTCATCCCCTACAGAAAACAAGCAAACCCTCCCTACTCAGTCCTGCTTCCACTGAACTTTCCCATCTCCCTTTTCCTTCTCTCTCAACCTCCTTTGTTGTTGTGTGCCCTTGAGTCAATTTTGACTTATGGCTACCCTAAGGCAAATCTATCACTTGGTTTGCTTAGCAAAACTTGTTCACAGAGAACTTGCCATTGCCTTCCTCTTTGGCTTGAGAGTATAACTTGCCCAAAGCCACTCAGTGGGTTTTCACAGCCAAGTGGAGATTTGAACCTTGGCCTTCTAGAGTCCTAGTCCAACATTCAAACCACTACATCATCCTGGCTCTCCCCCTCAAGTGCCCTACAACCCAGGGCAGAGATGCACAGGCAAAATGAATACGTGATATATTTTTAAAGCTTTGTCAGGAGTGGCTGAGCCAGTGTGGTGTAGTGGTTTGAGCATGACTCTGGAGACCAGGATTCAAATCCCAGTTCGGTCATGAAACCCACTGAGTGACCTTGGACAAATCAGACTCTTGCAGCCTCAGAAGATGGCAATGGCAAACCTTATCTACAAATCTTGCCAAGAATACCCCGTTATAGGATTGCCATAAGTTGGAAACTGCTTAAAGCCATATAACAACAACAACAGGATTGGTTATGGGCAAGCTCAACAGGTGTTCTTTTTACAAAACAACATTCTGGGTCTTGTAGAGCTGCAGGAGACCCCTGATATATCCATTTATGGGAGGCAAGGAGATCAATCTTTTCTACCACTCTTTCTATTTACATTCCACTACTAAGCTCAGGGAACGTTTTGGGAATGGCCATCTACTAAGTATGCTCAGTAGCCACTGGCTTTCCCCAACCAGCAATGAAGAAATGTTCTGAGCGTATCCATGGCATGGTCAGTGGCTCCCCAAGGAGCAATGAAGGACTTAGGAGAGGCACAAAGTGGCTGGAAAGCTACACCTTCTTCTCCAGCACTGTGTCCCTTGTCAGTGAGGGGCCTGGAGCAAACAGACAAATTGAACCAAATGAAATTGATAACCAGGCACTGCTTCCAGCTAAGCAAATACAGGATTTCTGCCAAGTGCAGTCTGAATTGCCTCCAAGTGAGCAGTCACCTTTGTTTGTCTTTGCAAAACATCCATGACCTGGACAAAAGCAAGTCAACAGATAGGGAAGACAGCCAGAATGGTGCGTCAAACTATGTGAAGTACAGGACAGCTCTTCCCACCATGTGACAAGGACCAGTTGGCTACAACTGGTGGGTTTTTTCTTTCTTAAAAACTTGCTAGGGACTGGCAGCCAATGGCTCCTGGACCACTGTCTTGAGTAGGACCAAACTAGAAAAACTCCTTAATGGTTCAAAACTTTTGACATACTTCTAAAAATCTCAATATATCTCTAATGCTCTCAATATCAAAAAAATTTCCATGGTGATTATAATGCAGTGGTGGGATTAATCTAGATGTTGCTCAGCTGGAATTCCCAGTCTTCCTGCCTCCTGCAAAAAGCTATTCTGGCCAAGGCAATTGGGTCTTGCAACTTATCATCCAATATAGAAAAACCCAGATTCTACCATCTGACCTCTTATGTCCTTCATACATTTTTGCCATATCTGAAAAAGGCCTAGCCAATGTGAGACATGGAAAAATGGAGAAATTAGGACTCAGTGACCCCATGGGAATCCTGTCATTTTAGCATTCTATCAAATTAGACAGAAGATTTAATAACTTCTTTAATAACTTCTTCACTATAATCATTATATGACAGATCCCTGGGGCTGGCGTGACCCAATATGCAAGTATTAGCAGCTACCTGGGATGGCCAAATTATCAAGGCTCACGGGGACTTTATCCTTCAAAGAGAAACACAATGCATTTCTCCAACTCAACACACAATTTTCACCTGACAAGCAGTTGGACAGTGAGTTCTGTTCACTCAAGACACAATAATGCTTAACATTTATACAATGCTTCAAGCAACTGACATATTTCATATGCATTATCCCCAGTAGCACTTGCAACAATTCTGTAAGGCAAAGATGGGGAATGTATGGACTTCAAGATACTGTTGGATTGCAACAACCATCAGGTTAGCCAGCATAGGCAAGACTAGTGAGACTAATAGGATCTGCAAGGCAACATCTAGAAGACTGAACGTTCTCCAACCCTGCTATAAGATGAGACAATATTATTATCCCCCATATGGCAAAGGAGGGATGTCAGAGGCTAAAAGACTTGCTTAAGATCACTAGTGCCTTTATACCAGAGGCGAGATTCAAGATGACAACTTTCAGATTCCCTTGGGAGTAAATTTTGAATCCTGCTCCTCTGCATGTTAAGTCTCATTACTGTTTAGTATCTTTGCATACTGCCTTTCTTTCAAGGAAATAAAGTGCATCTCTTGATTTAAGCTTCCTGTCCCAAGCAACCTTGTGTGGTACATTAAGCTGAGAGCAAATGGACCACAATTACCTAATGAGCTTCAAGGTTGAATGGGAATTTGAATGCAGCCATCTTCAGCCTAGCACTACCACTCTATCCACAACATTACATCAGTTTAATCTGATTTTACTCTAATTTGTATATTTGGGATTATAGGGATAGAGTAAAATTATATGCATGTCTATTAAAAGATAAATCCCATGGATAAACAGTATGAGGTAGGGTTTAGGATGCTGGACTGAGATATGAGAGATCCAGGATTTAGCCCACACTGAGCCATAAAGTTCACTAGGTAATAATCTGGTCTACCTCACAGGGTTATGGGGAGGATAAAATGTTGAAAATGAAAGCCCTGAACTCACTGGAGGAAAGGCAAGACACAAATGTAACAAACAAATGAATAAATACAATGAATTGGATTTTTAGGATGGATTACAAACAGGTAGTGAGAATTTTATTCTGTTCAATTCTGGTAAGAATGTAACAAAATAAGGAAACGTCTTCAGGGTGGAAAGAGCTTGGCATTTTAAAAAAGCTGAAACATAATGATTTGTCCCTCCACTTCAAGGGCACTTCGCCTTTCTCTGGGGTTTGCCTCCCTGTATATTCACCCTTACGGCTGAATTGGAGTCGTTTCTATAATAAGCTTGAATAAATAAGCTTGAATTTTAAAACTGCACACTATATATGCCTGAATTTTAAATCTGTAGTCCTAAACTGCAAGTCATAAGCAATTTTAAAATTCAAAATCGCAGGCCTAAACTGCAAGCTACATAAGCATGCCTTTTAAGGCTGCAAGCCTAGAACTATTTAGGCTTGGTGTTATGAGAGTCAAGCTTATAAAGGGAATGTGTGGCCCTACATGTGTTGTTTGACTGCAACTCCCATCACTACTTGATAGCTGGTGATGGCTGGTGGGAACTGCAATCCAACAGCATCTGGACCATTCCCCATTCCCAACCCATACTGGGCAGTAATTCCCATTGAAGACTTATTTCTGAGTGGAGATGTATACAAACCTGCTGTTTGAGCTGTCACAAACATCCAAGCCAAACCCAAACCACATCAAATGACCTTCCAAACACCCCCCTTTCCCCCTCCTAAATCATCAGACATATGCAACACACACACACACAACTAGGTTGAAGAAAATACACACAAACAGAAGATCCTGTAGTTTAAAACATAAATTAAGTTATCAGATCATTCAAATGTACATTCGAAGCACACCTGAACCACCCACTCCCTGGGGAACAAGCCGCACAACTCAAAGCACAGGGTGCTGTTGCTTAAATATTAAGAGATGCAGAGAAGGACATCTGAGAAACAATATTTTAATAGATGAAATAAATACTCCAGTACATGCAAGATTAAAAACAATCTGACACCCAAACAAATAATAATAATAATAAAAAACCCAAATCACTTTCCTGTTATAGTGTAATATCACCCACCCCATTTTTTGAAACACACTCACAGTAGCTTTTCCCCGCAGTTTGGAAATCCAATCCAACCTTCACTCCTTTTCCACGCCACGCAGCACTGCTAAGCTAACACTTGATTCAAAAGTAATCACACAAAACAACAAACAACAACAAAAAAAGGAAGCTACATCCATCATTAAAATTTTTGCTTCTTTCAGACCGTAGGAAAACTGAGGTAACTTTTTTTTTCTTCCTGCACAAGTGAATAGTAAAATTTAGAAGGGAAGTTCTGGAAGACTAAAAGAAATAAAAATCGCCCAAAATATCCCACCCTCAAAAAAAAAGTGTTAAAACCGCACCCAGTGCAATTAAGGCTCTTTTTCCTCCAAAAGACTCTCATTTTCATCCCCATCTAAAAGGGAAAAAAAATTAAAATTAATCTGTTGTTTCACTTGTTTGTAGGCCTTAACTAAATTGCTTGTTTGTAAGCCCTGACATATAGTTATTTAGTCGCTTTGCAAATCAGCTTCCCAAAATATTGTGTGCATGTGCCTACACACTGCCTGTCGACTTATGGCGAGCCCATGACTTTCATGGCGTTTTCTTAGGCAAGGAATACCCAGAGGTGGGTTTGCCAGTTCTTTCCTCGAAATGTAGCCTACAGCACCTGATATTCATTGGTGGTCCCCCATCCAAGCACTGATCAGGATTCATCCTGCTTAGGATCTGGTGCCTTTTAGGGTATTTACGCTGCATTTCCCAAAGTGACTAGCTTTAAAAAAAATTGTACGACTTTGATGGGGTCTGGCAGCAGAGGGATAGACATTTCTACTTGTCTTCATCAGAAGCCCATCAGGTTCTACACCCAGAGGACCAGAACTTAGAACAGTTGCTTTTTGAACTAAAATTCTGAGACCAAAATCCTATTAAGTCCCTATTAGAGTACACAAATGCTACCAGTGGGGTTGATCTATGTCAGAGGTGGGCAAAGTTTGGCACATGGGATGCATGCAGTTCCCCAGGGGTCCAAAAATGGAAGGAGACATAAATGACCCAAAATGACCTCTAAGGTTTGTGGAAGGCATTCCCAACACGTCTGGTGCTCTCCTGAACCCTTGGAAGTTAATACAAGGTTTTGCAAAATTTCCCCCCCAAAAAAAGGTTTTTTTCCCCTTCCAATGCCCAAAATACTCTGTAAGGGCCCAAGAAGACTCCAAAACATAGTGAGAATGCCCCAATGTCTACCAGAGAGCATTTGGAGGTGAGACTTCAAAGATCTCCTGTAAGCTAATACAACCCCCTAACCCAGTGGTTCCCAAATTTTGGTCCTCTAGTTGTTTTGGACTTCAACTCTCAGAATTCCAGACTGGTGGCCAAGCTGGCTGGGGCTTCTGGGAGTTGTAGTCCAAAACACCTGGAGGACCATAGTTTGGGAATCACTGCCCTAGACTCTTCCACAGTTGTCCACCCAATTTATGTGTTGACTTGTTATTTAACAATTGATTCAATGGAGCTACCTTAGCTGGGACTAATTCAGGCCAAAAATATCCCTCAGACAGCATGGCCAATTGCTAGAAATTCTGTGTTATGTAGTCCAAAAAGTGGCTTTCACCCCCAATCTCTTCCTCCAGCCTTCTGTCTTGGCTACATGAAACTCCAAAACCTATGGGGTTCCCATTTACCTCTGGCTCCCAGGCAAGGCTTTGAATTTGGTCAATATCCCTCTGCCCTCTCAACCTAAAAATTCATCATTAATTATTTCTGCAAAGATGAAAAAGTGGAGCTTTGCTACCTCAACATGCCAAAACAATAACAATAATGATGATGATGATAATAATAAAAAAAAATCCTTGCAATCCAATGACTGGGCTCATCTACACAAATTCTTTGGTATACACAAAACACAGGGCTGGGGAGAGGACCTAGTTATGTTTCTGTTAAGCAGTGGCCATGCTTTCTAAATGGGAAAGAAAGGAAAAATAAGATTAATTCACAGAATTGGAGTTTGTCGGCGGTAAAGTCCGAGGCGATGATCTTTCTCTTAGTGCCTGAGATAACAGGTTGCAGCCATCAGAGACAGCGCAAGCCGAGTTCCTCAACCTTTCCCTGCATTCAGTCACCTTGGAGCTACTTTCGGTGTGTTGGGCTAGATCCCTGAGGCATTGAGTAAGAAGCACGCAAGCAGAGACGACGCTCATGGCGCCTCCCAAAATGGCTGTCTGCACAGCTTTACCCTCTGGGTTGATGGTGGCTGCTTTGCCCAAAAACTGAGGCTCAGTGGCAAAGCCCACCAGAGCATAGACGGACTGGACCAAGGGCCCACTGAACAAGATGCATCTGTTGCGCGTCAGCTCGCTGGGTGAAGTCTTGACCTCCTTGACGCATGCCAAGAAGGCTGAAGCACTGGTGCTCATGCATTTGACGCTGAGCTTGAACTGCTCTTTGGCAAACTTATCCTTGGATTTCTCACTGGCCGTGACGCAGGCGTCCGTCAGGAACTTCAAATTCTTGGACATGTTCTGAGAAACCTCCAGCAGGAGCTGCGGGCTCATGTCCACCAAAGGGGTGGTCTTCAAGATACCGCACCCATGTTCCACCTCGTGCTTACACCTGGTCACCTTGTAGCGATCCACCAATCCAGGCAATGCCGGTTGAGCCCCTGGCGTCTCCACAGCTGCCAAGTAGGCAGCGTGGGCAGAGCACTCGGTCAAGGAGACCACCAGGTCACCCATCTCCATCAGGATGTCCCCCACCTCTGTGAAACGTCCCATGTTCAGCTGGCTCTGGACATCGTGGGTCAGGATTGAGAGGCCTTTTGTCCGGGCGATGATGGTGTCACGACACTTCTCAAAGGACTCCCCAAATACAGACAGGCTCTCTGTGTTGATTGGCCGGCTCTCGCTGGACAAGAGGAGCAAATCGGCCACCAGTTGCATCTTGATCTTGCAGTGGTCACAGATGGAAATCAGCTTCTTCCTCTGCAATGTGCTGCCGCTGGGAGTAGATACCTCGCTAGTGGACTTGCCAGAGCCACTGCTAGCCATAGTGCCTGGGGAGCAAGCGCATGCCTCGTGGGACCCCACTTCCACCACCACTCCCCCTCTGCCTGCCTCCCAAGGAGTCCCTGCTGAGCCCGGCAAGATCTCTCTGCCTTTTCCGCACCATCATTCCATTAATGTCCCCAAGTTAAAATTAAAGGCCTGGAGGACTGGCAGAAGCGAGAACGGAGGCAGGAGAGGGGCAATCCCAGCCGATTCAAGCAAGGTGGCACCTTTTCGCTTATTCCACAGCCACGGTGAAAGGATACAAAAATGGCTAGGCTTCTTCATTCATGAAGCTAGAGTTGCTGGCCCACCGGTGGGTGCTCTTTCTGCCGCTTGGGAACAGTTCCTCTGGGATTCCTCAACGGCATGATCAGCTCTCTATGTCCTGTCTCTTCTGTGGCGAGCTAATGGGTCATCCCTTGGAGAAATGTCAGAGAGAGAAACCAACATTTATGTTTTTGCCATTGCAATAACAACAATGAAGAAATACAGTCAGTCCGTCATATCCACAGAGTCTTTATCCATAGATTCAAGCATCCACAGATTGAGACTTGATATAATGAGACTTGACCGTCCATGGATTTTGTATCCACGGGGGGTTCCTGGAACCAGACCTCAGCGGAGAACACCATACTGCTATTGATAAAAGTTTCTAACTAAATTAATGAAACTGGATGTATCAATTTACAAGGAAGCACTAGACCCAAGGCACAAACCCAAACGGTCATGTTTGCATTCTTGTTGAGCTTCTCCACGATCAAGGGCTGTCCCCTTGGCCTGGAAGGAGTGAGCCATGGGTTCCTTTAAAACAATCTCTCAACCTCTGAAATAATATTCAGCTCTCAGGGAACTTCTGTTTAAAAACTATGGGTCTCAGGGACCCCCTCTTTAAAAATGATGGACCCCAGGGACTCCCTGTTTAAAAACTACAGGTCTCAGGAAACCTCTGTTTAAAAAATTATGGCTCTCAGGGACCCTCTGTTCAAAAATTATAGGTTTCAGGCAACTTCTCTTTAAAAGCTCTGTATCTCAGGGAACCTCTATTTAAAAATTATAGGTCTCAGGGAACCTTTAAAAAAAACTATGGGTCTTAGGGACCCGCTGTTCAAAAACTATAGATCCCAGGCAACCTGTTTAAATGCTTTGTATCTCAGGGAACCTCTTTTTAAAAACTACAGATCTCAGGGACCCTGTTTATAAACTATGGCTCTCGGGGGACTTCTTTTTAAAAATGCTGGTTTGTAGGGAAACCCGGTTTAAAAACTACAGGTCTCAGGGACCCCTATTTAACAATTCTGGGTCTCAGGGTTTATGGTGACTGTAAAGCAAACCTATCATGGGATCTTCTTGGCAAGTTTCCCCATTTAAAAATTCTGGGTCTCAGGGAATCTGTTTAAAAACTATGGGTGTCAGGAAACTATATGTTTCAGGGAACCCTGCCTAAAAATTATAGGACTCGGGGAACCTCTGTTTAGAAACCTTCGATCTCAGAGACCCCCTTTTTAAAAACTATGGGTCTCACTCCTGGTTTATAAACTGTGTATCTCAGGAAAACCCTGTTTAAAAACTACAGGTCTCAGGGAACCTCTATTTAAAAACTAGGCCTCAGGGAACCTTTATTTAGACACTGTAAGTCTCAGCAGGGAGACATTGATCAAAAGCTCTGGTTCTCAGGGAACCTCTCTTTACAAGTCTCTGGGACCCCCTGTTTAAAAACTATAGGTCTCAGGGAACCTTCATTTAGAAACTATAAGTCCTTGCCCCCCCCCTTGTTTAAAAGCTCTAGTTCTCAGGGAACCTCTGTTTCAAAACCATAGGTCTCTCAGGGAACCTTTCTTTGGAAACTGTAACTCCCAGGGAGCCCATGTTCAAAAGCTCTGGTTCTTGGGGACCCCCCAGTTTCAAAACCATAGACCTTAGGGAACCTCTGTTTAGACACTATAAGTCACAAGGACCCCCTGTTTGAAAGCTCTGCTTCTCAGGGAGCCTCCCTTTAGAAACCCCAGCCCTTAGGGCACCTCTCTTTAGAAACTGTAAAGCCCTGGGACCCCTGTTTACAAACTCTGCTTCTCAGGGGGGCCTTGGGCAGAAAAACACCTCCCAAATATATATATATATAGTTTCTTTTCTTTTTAAGAGACCTTGGGATCCCTTTCCTTTCCAACCTCCCAAGAAAAAGCTTCTTTCCCCCTCTCTCTGCCTTGCAGCTGAGGGTGTGGTCCCATTGAACCGGCCAAGCGGTGCTATCCCGCGATCGCCTCGCATCGTCCGCACCACCACTTCCTCCTCCCATTGCATCCCTTTGGCATCCCTTTGGCCCCCATTTACCCTCTTGGTTAGGGCTGCCAACTCCGGGCCAAGAGGCATCTCCTCTCCTCTCCTCTCTTCCTTCCTTCCTTCTTTCTTTCTTTCCTTCTTCCTTCTCAGGCGTCCAGCTTGCAAGCCTTGGGCCCCAGGAGGCTCCTTTGGCAGCCCAGGCTCCTCTGGCCTCGCTCCTCCTCTCCTTCCATCCTCCACTCCCTCTTCTGCTTCCTTCCCTTCTTCTTTTTTCCCCCCCTTTCCTCCCTTGGCAACTTTGTAACAAATGGAAGGCAACTCCTGGGCTCTTCTTGCAAGATGCCTCCTCCAAGCCTTATCCCCTCCTCCTCCTCCTCCTCGGTTGCATTGGCTTTTCTCCTCCTTTCCTTTCTTTTTTTCCCTCCCTCCTTCCCTCCTCTGCAACCTTTTCTCCCCCCCCCCCCCAGATCCCCGCCTTTTTTCTGCCTCTGATGGCCGCCCTGCCTTTTAAAGGGGCTCCTGGCTTGGAAAGGGCTCCTCCCCAGGAAGAAAGAGAAGGGGAAAGAAAGGAAGGAAGGAGAAGAAGAGAGAAAAGACCAAAGAGAGAGAGAGAGAGACAGTGGATGCAGCATCATGACCCCCTTTCTCACACACGCCTTTGCCATTTTTATTTTATTTTAATTTTCATATTTTATTCTAATATTTTATTTTATTTTAACTTTATTTTAATATTTTAATTTAATTTAATTTAATTTTTATTCTAATATTTTATTTTATTTTATGGCTGTGGCTGCCCACTATATATATATATATATATATAGACTTTTGTGGGTTTTTTGGGCTCTGTGGCCACGTTCTAGAAGAGACGTTTTGCCATCACCTGTGGCTGGCATCTTCAGAGAATGAAGATGCCAGCCACAGATCTCTGAAGATGCCAGTCACAGATGATGGTTTTCTTAATATGCCCTCTCTAGGAGTATGTAGGTCCTCCAGCTCAACTCCATGGTCAACTTTAACCAAAGGTCATGCTGAAGGGCCTACTAGAGATTCCTAGAGAGAACACTCCACTAGACATTTGCAGCTCCTCCAGCACAATTCTGTGGTCAATGTCTGGCAGATGTTGACCATAGGGTTGCACTGGAGGACCTAGAGATTCCTGAGAAGATAAAAACATAGTGTTTTTGTTATTTGTGGTTTTTCCACATTCATGGGGGTCCTGTGCCCCTAACCCCAGCGAATGAGGAGGGATGAGTGTACAGTCAGCCCTCAGCTTTCGCAGGGGATATGTTCCAGACCCCCCCCCCCCCCCCCGCAAAAATGGAAACTCACACATATTCAAACCCCATAGGTTTGAACAGGGATGCATGCATGTGAGTGGCTGTGGGCACGCGCCTAAGACATGCGCCCCATTTTAATCCCCTCCGTTTGCTCCTCGCAAGTAAGCAAGGGTCGCAGATCTGAAGTCCATGCAAACAGAGGGGGACTGTATTTTAAAAAGAGAAATACTAAAAAGCTTTCCAGTTTTCCAAGCGTTGGGTTTTTTGCTAAGTTCTCTCTCTCTCTCTCTCTCTCTCTCTCTCTCTCTCTCTCTCCTGGTCATTGTCCACCGCCTGCTCTTCATGGATGTGTGTGTGTTGTTGTTGGTGGTTTGTTTTTGTTTGTGAGGTGGTGCTAGGTCTGGAATCATAGAATGATAGAGTTGGAAGGGCCATCCAGGAACAGAGAATCAAAGCACTCCTGGGAGATGGCCATCCAGCCTCTGTTTAAAAACCAAGGAGACTCCACCACTCTATTCTACTGTCACTTTTACTATCAGAAAGTTCCTCCTAATGTTGAGGTGGAATATCTTTTCCTCTAGTTTGCATCCATTGCTCTGGATCCTATTCTCCGGAGCAGCAGAAAACAAGCTCCCTCCATTCTCAATATGGCATCCCTTTAGATACCGAAACATGGCTATCATATCACCTCTTCTCCAGGGTAAACATCCCAGCTCCCTAAGTCTCTCTTCATAAGACATGGTTTCCAGACCCTTCAGCGTTTTGGTGGCCCTCCTCTGGACATGCTCCAATTTCTCAACATCCTTTTTGAATTGTGGTGCTCAGAACTGGACATAGTATTCCAGGTGAGGCCTGGCCAAAGCAGAATAGAGTGGCACTATTACTTCCCTTGATCTAGAATTCAAAGATATAGCCATGTTAGTCTGTAGAATCAGTATGGAGCAAGATCTTGTAGCACCTTTCATAGATCTAAAGTCTACTTCCTCAGATACATTGAAAGGAATGGAAACCAGGGATAAATTAATGTGTTGCTTGAAACAAACTTTTTTTTTTTTTTTAAATAGATGATGTGCATTACAACAAACGAAGTGGAGGTTTTCACCCCTGTTCTTGAGCATGCTAGTAGCACATTCAGAATTGCTTTTTGTCATTTTAAAATGGTCTTCCTGCTACCTGACATTTTCTTCCAGGTGGACTACAAAGCCCACAATGTGATTGTTGGCTGGTAACACATTCTGCCATGAGGAGTAAGGATGTCTTAAAAACATCTTTTACTGGCATTCTCACTTATTTCTGCATAGATGTTTCACCTGGCCTTCAATCACGTTGCCTGTTAAAGATTAATAAGGAATGATGTCATAGGTTTGTAGTGAGTGATATGTTTATTTTACCTAGACAGCATGATCTACAGTAAATAACAGCAATAAGTGGCTGGCTGCAATGATCCCTCAGTAAATCACAGATTGGTGAAATTACTTGTGGTATATGCTGTATCACTACCTCCTTTCTGCCTCCTCTCTTCCAGTCAAGAAGCGTGGTCTGCAAAATTCAGAGTTAGAGCATGTTTTAATTTTAGGAGACTAGGGTCCAAACCACACTGCAGAAATAATCCAGTTTGAGACTGCTTTAACTGCCCTGGCTCAGTGCTAGGGAATCCTGGGAACTAAAGGGAGGTGTTTTTATGAAAGGGCCCCCTGAGAACTAGACTTTTTAAACAGGGGGTCCCTGAGACTTACAGTTTCCAAATAAAGGTTCCCTAACGTCTATGGTTTTTAAACAGAGGTTCACTGAAACCTATAGGTTTTTTTTGGGGGGGGGGCACAGACTTAGGACTTTATCACATGAAGGTGATCGGGAGTTTATCCCATGAATACCCCAGAAAAATCGCATCATTACGTAAAACGATTTCAAATGACATTTCAAAAAACCCACCATTAAAGTGGTCACAAAAAAGCATTAACATGCATCTTTCCACTTTTGGGATCTCAGCAACAATGCATTTCCTATATCACTTTATTTGCGCAATTGCATGTGATAATAATTCGTACAGCTACCATATTTGCTTTATTTGCGGGATGCTTTAAATGCACTTTAATCCCTCTATGTTGCCAAAATTGGCTGAAAAGGGGGTCCCTGAGATCCATAGTTCCTAAAAAGAGGTTCTCTGCAACCTATAGTTTTTAAACAGAGGTTGCCTGAGATAGGTACACAGTCTTTAAACCAGGAGTAAAACCTATAGTTTCTAAAAATGAGATCCCGGAGATCCATAGTTCCTAAACAGAGGTTCCCTGATACCTACAGCTTTTAAACAGGGGGTTCCTGAGATTTATAGTTCCCAAACGTAGGTTCCCTGAGACCCATAGTTTTAACAGGGGGTCTCCAGTGGGTTCCATGGCTGAGCTGGGAATTGAACCCTAAACTTCAGTGTTGTAGTCCTGAATTTACGTTAATTCGAATTGTGTTCGAACTGACTTCCCATTGCCCGAAAATAGCTTGCCATTGCCCGAAATTGCGTGTGATCACTTCTCACACAATAACGTGAAACCCTATGATTATGTTCAAACTGACTTCCCATTGCCCGAAATTACGTGTGGTGGTCTATCATGCAATAACATTAAACCCCATGATTGTGTTCAGATTGCCACTGGATTATACTTCCAGTTTCCCTTGTCTGATAAAGTCCTATATCTCTTATTTGAGGGTTTTGAGAGCTTGTCCCTTAATAGGTCTGGCAGCTGTCCCTTATTATATGAGATGTTGCCATATTTGAGGACTGGAGACCTTTTCCTTTTGTACAGACTGAATGACACACCAAAAAGTGTGCACCATACAGTTCATTAATGTGGACAATATGTTAATTTTGCAGAGAAACACATGGCTCAGTTAATTGAAATCAATACTTTCATTTGGTATCGTGGATAGATGAGCACAAACTTTCCATAGTGACTTCCCGGTTATAAACAATTACAATTCTCCCTTATTGCTGTTTTGAAACTTTAGCAAAGGCAACACTGCATATGTAGTTTTTAATCTTATACTGTTTAATCTGGTTTTAAGGGGGAGCACTATGTATATATGGATGTATTTTAACTTGTTGTATGCCGCTATGGTTGCCTGGCAAAAAGCGGGATAGAAATAAAAATTATTATTATTATTATTATTATTATTACTGTATTATTATTACTGTATTATTATTATTATTATTTACTAATGGCACTTTTGTTTTATTTTCATTGATATTTAGTTTATTTTAATACACTAGAAAAGCACAGCTAGCACCAAACCCAATGTTAAAAAAAAATCTAACAGAAAATGTAGGCCGCATCCACACTGAAGAAATAATCCAGGTTGACACCACTTCAGTTGACGCGTTTCAATGCTGTGGAATTCTGGGAACTGTGGTTTGTTGTGGCACCAGAGAGCTCTCTGACAGTAAACGCTAAATGTCTCGCAAAACCACAGATCTCAGAATTCCCTAGCATTGAGTTGTGGCAGTTAAACCGGAGTCAAGCCGCATTATTCCTGCACTACAGATGAAGCCAAAGAGTGATACAGTATAAGTACAAAACACACTGCAGAAATAATCCAGTTTGAGACTGATTTAACGGCCCTGGCTCAGTGCTAGGGAAGTGGGATTTATGCTTTTGAGAGACATTTTAGCCTTCTCTGACAGAGACCTCTGGTGCCACAACAAACTACAATTCCCAGGATGCCCTAGCACTGAGGCGTCACAAATTGTATTGTTTTCTCCATTGTGTTTGGGACCATAGTAGCATTGCCTGGTTCTGATGTGGCCTCTTGCTTATATACTTACAGATTCTCTCACGTTCTTTAATTTAGCTAATAAATATACAATATAATATTTCTATGTAATATACAATATACACAAAATATAATTTCACATACGCTATTTTATTTTTTATTTTATAATACGTATATATATATATATGTGTGTGTGTGTGTGTGTGTGTGTATAATATGCAATATACATATAATGTCATATACTACACTTTTATTTTTATTCATTTTTGGAATTTGGAAGCCAAAACAAAGTAAACAATATTATATTGTATATTATTTACAATATATTATATTATAGTATATATGCACATATGTATATGTGTGTGTGTATTATATATCTATATCTCTATATTATAAATATACATATTATATTGTATATAAAATAAATAAAAATAAAATAGTGTATACAATATATATATATACACACACACATATCTTAAATAGTGTGTGTGTGTATGTGTATATATATATATATATATATATCATGTCCATTGTTTTATTTTACATGTAATATATGTAAATATAAGTGTGTGTGTGTGTATATATATATATATATATATATCCAATTTTATTTTTATTTATTTATTTTACATGTAATATATATAGATACATATATACCCTTATATTTATTTAACATGTAGTATATACAGTATATATATATATATATATATATCATATACACTATTTTTTATTTATTTTGTATACAATATAATATATATTTTATAGTATATATACACATGCGCACACATATGTGTGTGTGTGTATATATATATATATACTATAAACATATATATTATATTGCATATAAAATAAATAAAAATTATATATAACATAATATATTGTATATCATACAATATAACATTGTTTCCTTTGTTTTGGTTTCCAAATAGAAAATTAGTGAATAAAAATTAGCGAATAAAACTTTTCTGAAGGAGTGGATTCTCCCTCAACCCCCCCCGTCAGTAAGGAAATGGTACAGTCCATGATGTAACTTGTATAGAGCCGCTTTCGTCACCAGCGCGTTCCACTGAGTTTCGAACGCTGTTTGTCACGCCCGCTTTCTCCGAATCTATCACAGGCCGCGCCTGCGCAGTGCGCACTCCCCACCACCGAGTTTCGAACGTTGGTAGTCGCGCCCCCTTTCTCCGAATCCTCCCCAGCCCGCGCATGCGCACTGGCCAACCAGGCCTTCCTTCGAGGAGGCTGACCACAAAATGGCGGCCGCTTGCAGCTGGCTGGGCCTAGTCGTGGCGCTGGGCGTTTTGGCGGCGGCTCTCGCCTCGGAGGAGCCCGAGAACAACCCAACCAAGGCGGGGAAGAGGAAGAAGAAGGATATCCGAGACTACAACGACGCCGACATGGCTCGGCTGCTGGAGCAATGGGAGGTCTGTGTGTGTCTTTGCTCCATAAGCAACACATGGACGAAGGCTGCAGAAATACAGTAATCCGATTTGAGACCCAGGCTCAGTGCTAGGGAATTCTGGGAACTGTAGTTTTGGGAGGCATTGAACCTTCTCTATCAGAGAGCTCTACTGCCACAATGGACTACAATTCCCAGGATTCAGATTGCTTTAACTGCCCTGGCTCAGTGCTAGGGAATCCTGGGAATTGTAGTCCATTGTGGCGCCAGAGCTCTCTGACAGAGAAGGCTAAATGTCTTACAAAACTACAATTCCCAAGATTCCCTAGCACTGATTCAGGGCAGTTAATGCAATCTCAAATTGAATCCTGGGAATTGTAGTCTATTGTGGCACCAGAGATACTGTATCTCTCTGACAGAGAAGGCCCAATGCCTCCCAAAACTACAGTTCCCAGGATTCCCTAGCACTGAGCCAGGGCAGTTAAAGCGGTCTCAAACTGGGTTATCCCATATATAATGTATATACAATGCACAATATACATGTAATATAATATACACTACTGTTTTGTTTTTTGTTAATAATGATCCAGTTTGAGACTCATGGTCCCAAACACACTTCAGAAATAATCCACTTCGAGATCGCTTTAATTGCCTTGGGTCAATGCTAAGAATAGTGAGAACTGTAGTTTTGGGAGACATTGAGCCTTCACTTTTAGAGAAAGCTCTGGTGCCACAATAAACTACAACTCCCAGGATTCACTAACCCTCATCCAGAGCAGTTAAGATCCCTTTGCATACTGATTTCCCAGACTAACACAGCTGTCTTTAAGTTGTATCTGACCTTACTCAAGCATTTCTCTTTTTTGAAGACATCCTTAGCCCTCTTTGTGTTTGTTTCCCAAATAGAAAGATGATGATATAGAAGAAGGGGATCTTCCAGAGCATAAGCGCCCATCCGCACCCATAGATTTCTCCAAGATTGACCCCAGCAAGCCTGAGAGCATCTTGAAAATGACGAAGAAAGGGAAGACCATCATGATGTTTGTCACTGTGTCTGGAGAACCTACTGAAAAGGAAACTGAAGAAATTACAAATCTGTGGCAGGGGAGTCTTTTCAATGCCAACTATGATGTACAGAGGTAAGCATTTTGTTTAGAGTTGCAAAACCTTTTGCTGCCCAGTTTTAATTTTCATTTTGAAAATGTAGGCTATTGGAGGTTTCTTAGGCCCCAGACAGACAGGCCAAAATAAAGCTGCTTCAGGTCACTTTGGAGATATGTTGTTTCAATGATGCACGCATACTAAGACTCCGGAAGCTGCACCAAAGCCATGATCCAGTCCTAAGGACTAGAGCGCAGCTTTGGCGCAGGTACGGACTCTTAGGACGCACGCATCATTGAAACAGCATACCTCCAAAGTGACCTGAAGCAGCTTTATTTTGGCCTGTCTGTATGGGGCCTTAGTTTACCGGTAATAACGTAAGAATGTGTTTTCTAGAAGGATGGTTGTGTTGCCGCAATGTAGCCAAATAAAGAAAAGGAAAAAAGCTCCAAAAGATTTTGTGGGTGATGTTGTTAATTCCTCTAGAGATGGAGACACAGTTGGCATCTAAGGGTTTGCAAGGGTTGTTTCCTGTGAATGTAATTCAGGAGTGAGAAGTATGTGGCCATCCAGATGCAAGTGCAGCTCCTCTCAGTCTTAGCCAGCATGGCCAGTTGTGAGGAATGATGGGAACTGAATTCCAGCCACTTCTAGAGGACTACATGTTCTTCTAAACTGTTTAAACTTTCCTTTGTCTCAATACACACTTTTAAAACAATCTTAAATATGTGTAATTTACATTATCAAGTAGACATTTCCATAACAGTAGGCCTTGTTAAATACAGTAGTGCTGATTAAGTTGTGAGATTGGGCTGCATATCCGTTGCTTCTAAGCAGAGCAAAGCTAAGAAGGCCTTTGGCCCTCCAGATGTTTTGGACAATAATATATACATTTCCATTTGGCCATGCTAGGTGGTCATTCTGGCAGTTGAATCCAGCACATCTGAAGGTCCAAGGATTCTCCACCCCTGAAGTAGGGGATGGGTTGTCAGCCTATTTAGTTGGCAAGCTTTATGGGACCTCAATCATCAAATTAAAATTTGCCAGTAGACTGTGACTGAGACCTTTCTACTGTGGCTTTGCGGCATCCAGATGCTGGAGCGCCAAAATGCTGCCACTATTTGGGCAGCGGAGTGTTGTAACGCCGACTTTGGGGCATATGTCATGCATATGCCATGCTCCCACACCACAAGGAAGCTGGCACTTACTGCCTATCTGTTTCAGCCCTTTGTGTGTGTATATTCTTCTGTGTACACATTTCTCCCCCCCCCCCATCCCTTTTGCATATTTGTTGGAATCTATACAGAAAAATACTACAGAGCAACCACTGTGGACATGAACATGGATTTTGGGTGGGTGTTATGTTTCACCTTATCCAAGATGTCATCTCTCCCAGCCCTTTTTGAGCCATATAGCCAAACTTGGAGAATGTAATTCAAAAATAAATGCGAAAGAGAAGTACGCTGGGCTCTTGGAGCCCCCTGATGTTGGGGCCAGCCAGCTAACCAAGCTTGGCTTGTGATTATTTCAATCTTCTATGAGAATATTCTATACTGTGTCATACAACAGAGGAGCAAAACACATTACAGAAATAATCCAGTTTGAGACCACTTTTACTGCCCTGGCTTAATGCAAAGCAATTCTGGGAACTGGAGTTTTGGGAGACATTTAGCCTTCTCTGTTAGAGAGCTCTGGTGCTACAGCAGACTCCAGTGCCCAGGATTCCCTAGCACTGAGCCAGGCCAGTTAAAGCGTTCTCAAACTGGATTATTTCTGCAGTGTGTTTTGGACCTAAGTTGATATTTTATTGTGAAATACTCCTTGCATATGTGAAGGTTTTCAGGCCAGTGAACTAGAACCTTACTATCATAGTGATCATCTTCTGTCAAATGACATTCCCAGTGGCTGCGCTATAGTCCTTGAAAATAAAAGTTCACAATTTCAGCTATAAATGTTTTAATAAATAAGAAATTGTCAGCTCAAGAAAACTGCTGGATGGCCATCTGCTGAAGGTGCTTTCTTTGGTGTTCTTGCTTGGTAGGGGGTTGAACTCGATGGCCCTTGAGGTCTCTTCCAATTCTATGATTCTGTGATTCTTCTAGTGTGCCAGTATTTTTTAAAATTGGCTATATAGTAGACTACATTTTGAACAGGCACTAAATTACAGTAATGTTACTTCTGAAGTTGGTAATAAATCCTCTAATGTATGATTTTGATGAGTTCTGAGATGAGCATTGTTTGCTTTAAAAGATGCCGATGTGCCACATAATGTCTGCCTTAAAGTCATTTTTGACTAGCCTAAGGATTTTTTCCTGCAAGATTTGTTCAGAGGGGTTTTGCCTTTGCCTTCTTCTGAAGCTGAGAGAGTGTGACTTGCCCAAAGTCACTCAGTGGGTTTCCATGGCTGAATGGGGATTCAAACCTCTGGTCTCCCAGAGTCTTAGTTCAGTGCTCATATCAATATGCCATGCTGGCTCTTTTGGTTATTTTTGACTAGCAGTCATTGGGAAATTTAACACTTCAAAGGCTTACACTAATTGGAACATTTTTTTAAATCTAGGTTTATCGTTGGTTCAAATCGTGCCATTTTCATGCTGCGTGATGGAAGCTACGCCTGGGAGATCAAAGACTTTCTGGTAAAACAAGAGAGGTGTGCAGATGTAACTTTGGAAGGTCAGGTATACCCTGGCAAAGGAGGCAAAGGAAAAGACAAGGAAACAAATAAGACCAAGCCTGAAAAACCCAAAAAGAAAAAAGATACTGAAAAGAAAGCTGGAGCTTTCAAAGACAGTAATCATGCAAACAAACTAAAAGAAGATCTATGATGTAAACTGCACTGAATACAAGAAGGAGAAGTTTTGGGAAGAAGAATACGGTTGGAATGGGTTTCTGAGTTGTGATGATCAAAGGAACAGTTTACTTATTAATGTGAAGCATTCATTTAGTAACAGCGAAGTTAATGGATAATATCTGGGGACTGCCTGTTGAGCTGTGGCTCATTTACTTTCAGTTAATTGTTGAACTCTAAAGCAGGCAGCTTTGTGTTTATTTTCAGTATTAGGAACTTTGCTCAGTGGGAGAGGAAAATGAGCTTTTTCCATTTGGAGTCTTGTTGGTTGAAGGTTAATGAACAGGCAGACAAAAAATACCCGACTTTCTCAAAATTTTTACATTTCTTTCCATTATTTGCATTAGTTCAAATCCGAACCACTGAGTCTTGAAATAGACATCCTCAAAACTCCTCTGACAGAACAAATTATTAGAAGCACAGTTCTGAGAGACACAAAGAGTATTTTGTCTATTCAATTTCTTTCAGATAAGTAGCAATTAAGTGCTTCTAAAATGAAACCTTTTTTTACATTGAATGAACAGGGTTAGCGTAGTAGATTACCTTGGATCTCATATACTGGGGTCAAGGCAGGATATAAATTAAATGAACTAAATGGACCATTTCACTTACTGCCTTAAGACGTTTGATTGAAACAGAGGGATTGAAAAAAGAATAGCAAAGTGTACGGTTAACTCTGAAGTCAATGGGAAATATTTTTCAGTGGAATATGTTTTAGAGGTTGTGTTGTTTCTTCAAGGATGTTAAACAAAAAACAATAGAACAGAAGTCTGTTTCAAGTTAATGATTGGATTTGGCAATGCCACACTTTGTTATCCTGAAAGCAGCTTTTGAATTCTTGTGGTGCCAAAAAACCAACCCTCAACACTTCAGCTATTTCAAATATCCTCTTTTGATATTTATTTTAGAAGTTTTTTTCTTTGAATAATGGAGAGCATCTTGTCCACATGATCCTTCCAGAATGCCAATAAATTTATATACTTTTCAAAACAGATTGCTGTTTGAAACATAAAATCGGATCCTCTTTGGTCATTGCAGAATGAAAGTGGGGAGATACTTTCAACAACATCTCCCCTTGTTTGCTTTAAAAATCTGGAAAACAAAGGTACACAAGGGTTGTTTTAAATGGTTTGACACATGCACACGGGGGCAAGGTTATGTTTCTTGGTGGTGGGCATGGAGAGGTATATTTTGATTTGGGAAACACTGGTTTAATTTGACTTAGAGAATGGAAATAAAAACATCTTGTATATGATGGGAAATCCCTGGGAGTATTTCAGAATGGGGAAAAACATTGTATAGATTGCCCCCAAAACTTCTTTAAAATTCAGAAAGGACAGGAACAAAATCAGGGACATACTGGTTTATCCAGTCCATTCAGATGGTCCTTCAAAGGCTAATGAAGTCCTTATTTGAACCGTTCAGGGCAATACCACTGGCATGTTTCTAAAGTGAATTCTGCTTTCCCTCATGCTCACAGAAAGATTCTGTGTTTTTCTTGCTTCGTCTGTCAAAGACACCAGAGCAGGAGTATCATGCATAGTATGTCAGAAGAGTCATACAGTTTTGACTATAGGTCTTCAGACTCTGTTTCCGTAATGAGCCAAAAGCTGTCCAGCTCACAATTAGCCAAACAGGTAAAATGTAGTATACGTTCTTTGGGGTACTGTTAACTAGAAGGTTATTTCTTACTCCACCAGACATATAATGTGACATCTCTTGCTCTGACTGCCTTTACTCGACTGATTGATATCTGTAGATCTTGCACTTGGACGTCTGTTTCTACCTTTGTGATATTATTGGAGTCATTTACATCTCTTTCTTTGGAAGGCAGGTGCTTCAGCACATGGTACAGTGGTAAATGGTTTTTCCTGCCATGCCTTGGGGAGCTCTGGTATATCTCTTATGTGGCCATAGCGACATTGCCTGAGGTGCATCTCCCCTCAAAGATACCATTCTTACCACTTTTTCTTACTTTCCTTGCTTGTCCTATTTTATAGCATAACAGCTTTTCTAGATGTTGTCCACAAGAGGGCACTCTCACAACATTTTTCAATTCTGCCTATGGGAGCAGGAAGAAGGAGATAATGCACCCTTCGGCTGCATCCACACTGTAAAAATAATCCGGTTTGGCACTACTTGAACTGCTATGAGTCAATGCTGTGGAATTCTGAGAAGTGTAATTTGATCTGGCATAAGAATGGCACCTAATGTTTAGGCTTGCTTTTCTTGTACAGTAATTTGAAACCATCGATTTGTGCTCTTGTCTCAAGAGCAGTAGGACAGACACTTGCTCCATCTTCTACAGATACTTAAAGATAGGTATCATGTCACCTGTCAGTCTCCTTCAAGTGAAACATACCAAGCTCCCCCAAGTCATTCCACCAAAGGCTTGGTATCCAGACCTTTGATCATCTTGATCATCCTTCTCTGGACATAGTCCAGCTTTTTGATATCCTTCTTGAATTGTGCCCAGAACTGAGCACATTGTTCCATGTGAGGTCTGACCAATGCAGAATAGAGTGGCACTACTATTTACCTCAATATGAACACTATACTCCTGTTAATGCATCTAAGAATTGCATTGGCTTTTTTTAGCTGTTGCATCACACTATTGACATGTTTAGTTTCTGGTCTACTAAGACCCCTATATCCTTTTCACCTCTTCTGATTTTAAGATAAGTGCCACCCATCTTATATTTGTACATTTCATTTTTCCTGGCTAGAAAGTTTTCCATATTCGCAGATCACCTTATCTAAAAGAATAGCATAGTTAATGGTGACGGATGGTAATCAAATACAAGCTGAGGCAAAAGAGTTCAAAAGTTGCATCAAAATTTTAATCCAATAAATGTTGTATTCCAAATAACTGCATGTTAAATTGTAAGCAAATACATTTGGAAGTAACATCGTAATAATTTTTCATAATTAATTATAAAAACTGGAGAAAACCAAGAGAGTAGTACCACATTTTGTGGCCATTAGAAATTTTCAAGTGCAAAGCAGATAATCTGAAGAGACTATTTCCAGGTCCTTGCCCCTTGGTAAACCCCATAATAGCTTTGCTCCCTTCAGATTTAATTCTTTCAGTGCCTGTGCAATAAATAAATAGAAATATATATATCTTTTTTTTTTGACAGGAACTTTAAGAAAATATACAAAACACTATACATCTAGTTCCGAAAAAGGACCAGCTATTTCGGGTAAAATATTTGAACTGGCGTGTGCACAAAAAACAAAGGTGTCAAATAAAGACGACTGTTGGGTGTAGGCTCAAGGGAAACCATTTGCTACATTATAGCCTTTAAAAAGCAGTGATTCACAAGTTGTGAATGGTCAGTTGTTATACTAGCTACTATACATCCTAACCTCTGATGGTCATGTCATTAACTACCAAAGGGCATATACAGAAAGAGTTTGGTAATATCGTTAACTTGTTTTTATTTGAGATTCTGCTTTCTAATCCAAGTAGAGACAGAGGAGAATCAGATACGTTAAGTAAAATGCAGATTTAGTCGCACTTGAGTAGAGTTGAAGACCTGGAATGAGCAAATCCTATTGAAATCAGTAGAATTTAAGTTACTCTAAACATAACGGTTTGGATGCAAACTGCTGTGCTGGTGTACCACTGATATTTGCAATAATTATATACAACTATTATTGGGTGGAGGTGTGTTGTTAGGCCTTGTAACCTTTTGGGTGCTACAAAAAGGACCAGCAAAATATTTATTAATCACCAGCAATTGTGAAAATCTCAAGGTTTTGTGAAAACTAGCAATTTCCTATACAAGGAAATGACCACTTTTGTAAGAAACGCTAAATCACCAAAGGTGTTGCTGATAGTTGGCATATCACTGGTGTTCGCTTTTATTTCCCCAGATTGGTAAAGCAAGTATTTGGCCTCAGTGCGCCCCATCTAACACTTAACAAAACTTTCTTCTGTGCTCACTGTCAGCAGTGTCCCTTCAAGTGGCCCAACAAACCAAAAAGTTGTGGGGAGACCAATGGCTGACTGGTCCCAACAGTATTTTTGCTAGTTGTTTAATACTGACATTAATGTACACTTCCATATTTACATAGCCAGGGGCTCCACTTAGAAGTACATCTTTTTCCTGAGTAAATGTCAAAACATTCAAAACAAGTATTGGTAATCTGAGATCAGAGAAGAAGCACTTTGTAGTTATCCATTAATTCACTACCTGAGACCCCTATGGACAAACATGAGAAAGGCCATAGTTGTACTACACTGAGGCAGCATGGTGTGAAATTAAGAACAAAAGAAGGGCCTTGTTGGATCTGTCCAAAGGCCTATCTAATCCAGTATTCTGTTCACACATTGCCTTTCGGAAGGCTCACGATCAGGACATGGGTAGAAGAAATGAACTCTTTCTTCCCAAATATGCCTGTGGGAAGTGGACAAGAGACCTAGTCCTAATACGCAGATCAACAAACTGAACTTACATTGGTTCAGGAATGCTGGTGGGTTGGTGTGGCCCCTTAATTCATTTACAATAAGATTTCTTCTATGTCCATCAACAAAATATACTACATCACGGAAGAGCCACAGGCATTGCTGTCTCAGATGTCTTCCTCGTTGAGGATGTGTTGTTGAGAAGAGCAGAAAGACCATACAGGCAACATCCTCACAATTTCATTTTCTTTACCACTGGAACTGGCACGGCTTGGAAGATCCTCACTGCCTCATCATCTGTGTTCAGTTTTACCCAGTATGGCCGGAAGCTGCCCTTGTATCCCACAAGTGCCATTTTATCTATAAAAAGTAATTAAAAATGCTGGATGAAGAGACAAGGTCTCTGTGTAGACACACATGATGTAGTTATAGGAAGGATAGTACCATTTTATGCTTCGGGAAAGTTATGTGTTTTGAGTGTTTCCATATATAAAAGGGCATAGAAAGCTAATGATTTTAGGTCATGTTTCTAGGTTGCCTTCCCCTGCATATGCTAACTTTCCACCTGGACAGAAGTGGCTTTGGGCTGGTGGTGACAGCAAGCTGTCACTTGGATAGTGAAGTGGCACCAGGGTTGCCAGATGTCAGGGCCCCAATTTTCATGGGCCAGGCATGTGATGAGGGTGCAAATTTCTCAGTTTTGAAGGTTCCAGGAAACAGAAAAAATCTGGTTGCAGATCTCTAGTTCAGCTAGTAAAACCCCAGCTTGCAACAATATGCAAGGTTTAGTTGATTTATTGCTGCTATTAGCAGACTCTCCACAGGATCTATGTGTTTACTTAGTTAGCTTCCAGCTTCCCTTCCAACTGATGTGGTGCCAGGGCACATCCTCCACTCCGCACTGCATCCATCTTTTGGCTAAAATTAAGTAGGCTCAATTAAATGTTCCTTACTTCATCTACCTATGTGAGTGAGAAGGAATAATCCCTTTATTTCACCTTCATCTGGGAACAGGCCCCTTGGCTAAGATTATTGTCTTGATTCCAAGTGTGTGTGAGAGAGAGAGACAGAGAATGACAATATTTGCATGCTAAGCATCCACAGATTTGATTATTTGTGGATTACTTTATTTGCCTCTGCTACCTAAAAATATCTTTTCGGTAGGCATATGTAGGTTCTCCAGCATGATTCAACTTCGCCAGAAGTTCACCACAGAGTTGCACAGATGCCTAGAAAAGTGTTCTCTCAGATAGTGGTGTCTGTGTGTGTGTTCATTCAGTGCTCATATGGGAGCTGTGCCGCTAACCCCTGTGAAAGTTGAAGGCTATATTGAGTTACCATGTCTCCTGTTTTGCCCTGGAAATCTCAGGACCTGGGACAATCCTGAAGTGGCCACCGTAAGTGGTACAGCACTTTCTCTACCCTGATAATTTCCCTGCGATTTGGGGGGAAGCAAAGCAACAGCCCACTAACTGTAAAGACCTTTAAAAATTATTTTACCTTTTAATTTAAAGCCCGACTCTGCTCCAAGCTTCTCCAGAACTTTAGTCCATGGGCCTTTGGAAAGTAACTTTCCTTTAGATGTCATGACCACTATGGAACTACAGGAGGAAAAAGGTTTGTTAACCATCAAGAGATTTATTCATTGAAAGCTACCAACAATGCAGTTATAAGGACGCTTGTAGTCATCAGAAGTCTTCCAAATGAGACCTATCATGCAAATAACCTGCCCTATTTTCATAATTTTATCAAAATGATTAAATACCCAAAAGGTACCAGAGACCATCTGATCTTAGCAGGGTCAGCCCTGGTTAGTACTTGGAGGGAGACCACCAATGCATACCAGGTGCTGCAAGCTATATTTTTGAGGAAGGAACTAACAAAACTACCTCAGAGGATTTCTTGTCTAAGAAAACCCTGTGAAATTGATGGGGTTGCCACAGGTATATGTGACTTCAAGTCACCTGTCAACATCCACACATTGATGATGATGATGTCTTCATCTTGAAAGACCCACTCTGCCAGTGCTTTCCAACTGCTTCCATCTTTTTTCCTTTCAAAAGATATACTAAAGGGAAAAGATGGAATAGCTTCACACTGTGAATACTGAGTGCCATCCAACTAGAAGCATTGTTAAATACAGCTTTGGTTCCTCCAGTCATCCATATTTTATTCTGATGGTCAGTAACCCCCTTTAATCAGTTCAATTTACATCTGGTTTTGGAATGGTTTATATAATCTTTACTTCAGCTACATAATGATCAGAATGAAAAGTGAACCAATGGTATACAGGCCAGGTGCCAACACTGTACTTTTGCAACCACTACAGGGACAATGGGGACTTTCTTCTGTTCCCCTCATGTTATAGCCCTCTGAGACAAAAATCTGCATCTCACTTCTTCCAACCAAATTTTAGGGTATGCAGCTTCAGGGAGCTGCAAGAGCAGGAGGTTCATGGATTCTGGTGGAAGCAGTGAAAGCAAGCAGAAGTACATCCTTAGATCCTGGTTGTGGTATGTACATCTATTACTGTACATGGTATGTACAGTACATCTGTAAATGTATGATAAAGTTTTCAGTTTGTTGTGATTCGTCTAGCACCCTGGCCAAGATCCTGGGTGGCACAGCATGATGTAGTAATTCCGCATGTGAATCTATATTACATTGTCCTCTCAGCACCCCACTCCTGGACCTACCAATTAGCTATTACAGCCACTATAGAGAAGAGTCTGGCTACATCTCCATAGCTAGATGCAAAATAATTATATCAACCACTGAAATCTACCCAGTCCTCCATTGGTCTCAGTGGATGATACAATCATTCTCTACAGCAACGTTCCCCAAACTATGGTTCTCCAGGTGTTTTGGACATCAACTCCTAGAAGCCCTAACCCATTAGATCAATGATCAGGAATTCTGGGAGCTGAAGTCTGGACAACCAAAGTTTGGGGAACACTTGTCTACAGGGATGTAGCCACATGGTTCCCTGACTCCCCCCACTCCATCAACTATGGAAAGGCCATGGGCAAGGGATGCTGTAGTCACTGAGCAGTGAGTTAAGCTTTGGTAAATACTTGATATTTCAGAAGGCCTTGGGAGACTGGTTGCTCAGGGGAAAGGACCTTGCATAATGTGCTGGATTTTATATTTGCTGCTTTCTTTTTTAATTATGTTTTAATTTTTTGATAGTTTAATTGCATTTTTAACTTTTGTAATTTGTTAATCTTTAGTTATGCTTGTTTTAACTTTGTTCCCTTGGCTGGGAAAACTGCAGGATAAGATGATCATAGAATCATAGAATAATAGAGTTGGAAGAGACCACAAGTGCCACCCAGTCCAACCCCATTCTGCCATGCAGGAAATCACAATCAAAGCATCGCTGACAGATGGCCATCCAGCCTCTGTTTAAAGACCTCCATGATGATGTCATTGGGTAGGATAGAAGTAATATCAACTACTGCAAAGGCACAAAAATTAATAACAATATGCAGTCACAAGATGGGCTTCTGTCTGCAGATGCCACAAGCAGGATGTCAAGCCTTATGTGCAACTTCCCCTTTACTTACTTGTCCTGGATGTTGTTGACATAGTTGTCTATCTGTGCTGGAATTCCTTGTAGAATAGAGTTTTTGAAACTCATCTGATCAACAATTTTTCCATCCCGCCCATCAATTACAACTACTTGGATACCGTCTTCAGAAAGATAAAACTTCTTTCCTTCAACCTACATAGTGCAGAAAATCCATATTAAAGCAGTTAACAGCCGTAAGATCCTAACCCTAGATTTTTAGAGAGAAATAATTTAATTTATTTACATACTAAAAGCCAGTGTTAAATTCATATTTTGGTGTTAAAAGGGAGGAAAGGCGCGTTTTCAAAAAGCTGACTTCTTTCCTGCTTGACAACAAATTACTCTGTGGGCTACAATAGACCTGAATTCAAAATAATTCCATCCTGCCGCATGGTGCATTTTTATCTATGACAAGCCCTTTAATAAGAAGATGCAAGGCCTTTAATAAGAAGATGAGTTACTGTCTTTCTTTCAGATCCAAATTGCAGCAAAAGAACCAGATTAAAATCCTGTAATGATGGGATGAGAAAATATGGGGAGAAATAATATCTCAGAGCAGTTAAAAGCTAAAGCCTATCCCAAGTTTAATTCTGACTTTATAGCAAAATGCTACCTGTTTTTAAATCCAATCAACCACTTGATTTGAAATACAGCTCTCCCCACCCAAATATTCACATACACTCTGATCTTATTCAATAGTCCTTTAACTGATTGCAAGTTAAATATTTATCTGGATTTATTCTATTCATTTATTTCATTTACATGCCATGATTCCTCTGGCTTAATGCCCAAGATGGCTCACAAATTGCTAAAATAACATAAGCTAAAAATTCAATAATAAAAAAGTTAAAACACATCAAATTAAAACACCATTAATTTTTTAATGTATAAAAATCATTAAAAAGTCTACAATCAAGTTAAACATGCAAGACTACCTATATATACATGCTTCCTGTAAGCAATTAATCATTGTTTGAATAAAGAGCTACATGAATACAACTTTGTTATACTTCTTACTTTTCTTGATTTCTTTCCTTGATGTGTATTTGAAAATGTGCATACCCCCCAAACAAATTTTTGTGTGCAACTTAAGGAGGACTGTATTTATTTTAAAATTTGATGAAAATTTCCTAAAATAAAGAGTAAAAATTCACCAAACAGCTTTAGGCAAATAAACACTTACAGAAATATATGCAAAATCATCTCGGAGATGGAAGTATCTGGTCTTGTGGCTGTCTAGCTTTATTTCCACAAAATGGTCCTTCTTCTGTTGAAAAAAGAAAATGAAATGATGTTAGCCTTTCTTTCTCCAGAAACCAGTTTTGAAATCAATCCATTTTGTTGTGCTGATAATCCCTAAAAGCCTAATACAGTACAAGAAACTATAACTAATCGGAAAGTTCCAGGCCACAATGGAATGATTCCATGTGTCATTTGCTTTCAATGTTAGGATCAGTCTTCAATATTGATCCATAAGGCCAAACTGTACCATTTGAGTGTGTTTAAAATTATGCTTAAGTGGGTCATTTTGATGAAAATAGTTCTAGCATTCTTAAGTATTTCTTAAGTAGTGCCATTTAAGGAAACAAAACTAATGGCCACAGATAATTTGTGTATTTGGATTTTATATATCTGGTGGAACAACCTGCTGGAAGAGATTCAACTATTTGTGTACTGTACTGTATGTACAAAATGTACTGAATATGCTGTTCAAATTTAAAACAGCATTGAAGACTAATCTCTTCCATCAGGCCTATCCAGATGAATTTTAAAATTGTAAATTTTAAATGATGAATTTTAAACGTAGATTGTTTTAATACGTATGTGCCTTGTTTGTTCTTTTAAATTGCTGTATGTTTTCACAGACATACAGTTCTTAACTGATGCATATTTGTTGGTCTGTAGTTGTTCCCTGCCTTGATCCAGAGGGAGAAGTGGGCAAGAAAGAAATATAGGGCTAGGTAATAGGGCTAATACCAAAAAGAAACCCAACTCAGTTTAACAATCTCTGTGCATTTTGCTAAAACCATATCAACAACTGAAAGATTAATCAGAATCAGTCCACTAAGTAAATCAGCTTCTCTTACTGAGCGTGAGCTAGGC
>NC_056527.1:161613890-161619012 GCF_019175285.1 Sceloporus undulatus
AGCTTCTTGGGCATTGGCACATCTACAGATGGTTTTTCAGCATATTTAGGGTAGGCTTTAGCTTCACAGTCACTGGTCTCTGGATTCTTAGGGATGTTGGCTTTGATTCTGATTCGCTCACAGCCTTTGATGGAGCAGAAAGCAAATGGCTCTTTTTCATGCTGAGCTCTCAACTTGAGAAACAACAACCTGGAGAAAAAAAGATGGAAGGAAGAGCAATGAGCACCTCTTGGTGTTCGTCTGGAGGCCCCAAAATCCCAGGAAGACACTAAAACATGGTGGAAATGTGTTTCTGATTTTCTGTGTGGATAGTGATGTGGATGTGGTCCTCCAAGGTCTCCTGGGGAGCTAATGTGGCTCCCTGCTCCTCCATGACTGCTCACCCCAATCTATGACATATAACCTACCATGATACATTGTTATTCCTGGCAATGACAAACACTTTCACACTGACCCAGGCTCAGATTCAGGGATTACTGTGCACATATCCCAGGTACAGTCTGTGTTCTGTGCTCTCCCTGTGCCCATTTACTGTTTCAATTGCTACCCTTCACCACTTGTTAGATGCTGTCCTAGAGAATCTCCTGATCTTTGGGGATAGCGGGGGGGGAAGGAAGAGCAATGCAGTGACCATCACTCTGGCACTTGCAACCTGGTTTTTTCTCTCCGTCACTTGGATGTCCATTCTATTTTAGTTTCAGAGCCAGCCTTAGACAAGGCAAACTTATCATGGGGGTTTCCTGGCAAGTTTCTTCAGAGGGGATTTGCCATTGCATCTTGCTACATGAGACAAAGGTCAAGAGGACCTCTTCCATTCCATACACCGAAGCTATCTAGAGTAGCAGTTGAATCTTACTTCAATGCTGGTAACGATATAGCATTCCCAATAACACCTTACAACAACAAACTAGTTTATGGGGTTCAGGACAGACGAAAGAAGCATACACAGCTCCAAGGGAGGAGAATGGCAGATGAGCCTGGGAAGATGACCTGCCTCTTTCCCATCCAATATCTACTTCCCAAGGTAGTTGCCGCCCCGATTGCTTTTTGTTGAGAGGCGGGATATAAATAAATGTTGTTGTTGTTGTTGTTGCTGCTGCTGCTGCTGCCTCACTCTGCCAAATGGTAGGGACAGCCCCATTTAGATTATAAGAAGGTAGGTACACTATGGGCCTTGACAAACCAGTGATAAACGCCAGCCTGGGGGCAGAGTGGGGGCATGATGTCCACACGACACACACCCCGATGCTGCCCAGTCGTGGCACTCCTCTGGCACTGCATCTAGATGACACAGTGCCAAAGGAGTGCCAAAAAGCCGCAGCACCTGCGGCTATGGTATCCTTTCCACGGCGCAAAAAGGAACTGCTCTTTGTGGCTCCTTTTTGTGCCATGAAAAGGCCTGATCAGGGCCACAGCATGTAGTTGCCACGACCCCAATCCAGTACTGAAAGGGGTGGCCTGTTCAGCCCCTCTGTCTTATTTCACAATCCTGTAAAAGTGGGAAATTAATTATGCACTTTCCTTTTCCAGAACTTTCAGAAATGTTTAGCTTATTGATTTGCTGTTTTAAAAATAGAAGAGCACACAACTTAGTCAAGATTCCAAGAAGCCAAAGAATGAGATATGGAACTGCTTTAATGGCTGAATGACTTGCAGATGAATCATTAAAAGCAGGGTTAGGAAACCTGTGGCCCTCCAGGTATTCTTGGACTCTGGTTCACATCAGCCTCAGGCAGCATGGACAATGGTGAATGGTTGGAATAACCTTTCCCTAAATATCTGAAAGACCATAGGTTTCTCAGTCCAGATCAGAGGAAGAAAATGCCATTCTGGCTGAATTTTAAAGATCATATGGACAGACCATGAGGATATTACCTCAATGTACATTAAGAATACAATAACACAACACACTGCTTTCCTACCGAAAGTTATTCTGTACATCAAAAATCTTTAGGCTATTCAAACAATTCTGTGTCCTTACCCAGTATCTTCATCCCAATAGTAGTACCCTTTGGTAGGATTTCGATACTCAAGTTTATCTATTTGAAGAACTGGGTAGAATGTACCAGTTTTGTATGTTTTCTTCAAAAGGCGATCGTGGATGTCTGAGAGAATGGAGAATGTTGTTCCTTTGGGATAACAAAGCCCAATTTTGATCCAGTCATTCCTAAATTAAAAGGGGAAAACCAGAATGCATTACACAGAGGCACATGCACACCAAGCCCCATGACTTTTCTGATGCCTGCCATAAGCCAAGACAAAGCCACTCTCCAAATTAGATTTTAATTATTTCCAAGCCGGTTAGAGGTTTATATGCTGGGGTAAGCAGAGCCACTTCCAAAATGACTATTTCCAAATAACTACATTTGCTATAACTTGGTAGCAAGTATAGACCAACTCCCCTGTGGAAGGTCACCAGCTCCTATGATTCAGGAACTATCTTGGCCCACACATTCTCTCAAATATTTATCTCATGACTTCTTTGCATCTGTTCCAGGGGGACTTAAGATGTTTAGGTGAGAAGACAAAGTCAAATTTGTGTGGGCTTATTGGAACTATGATGTCAGATCTGCAAGAATGCCCTTTTTCTATAACAGCTTGAAACTACATTACTGCATTGGAATGATGTCTGGATGGGTCACACACTCACTTATTGAAATTAATAAGCCAGATAGCCAGTTCCTCCGGAGCAGTCCTATCCCAGTGGATTGTGTAGCCCTTTTGCAAAGTGATCACAGGTTGATATTGCTGGTAGTGGGTGTTTTTGCTCAGAGCCCCTTCCAGGTATAGTGGATGTGTATAGTAATCACTTTTTATGATTTTCATCCTTGGATTGGCTGATTTGTAGGCCTGGATGTAAACCTGGAGTAGACATAAAACTCATTGGTTAAACTAAAAAAATAACCATTGAACGGACTAGTTTTGAGACCTTCAAGAAATCCTTTTGTATGTACATTTTCAGCCCATCTTTCCCCTAAAAACTTCAAAGTGGCAAACACAATTTCTTCCTCCATAACAATTTTGTCTTCATAACAGTCTTGCGAGGCAGATTAGGTTGACTGCTGCTGGACCAATGAGCTTCATGGTTAAGCAAGGATTTGAAGCTGGCTTTTCTGTTTCAGGGCTTTTCTCCACTGACCACAAAAATTGAACTCATGTCACATTATCCTGATCTGCAGCGACCTGTTAACACCACATACTGACAATGAGGTGACATTGACCTAACCAAGCACATATTTGTCTGGCAAACACACTTTTCTCTGCTGCTTTTTGTCTTCCCAGAATGCATCAACTTATCAACCAATAGCTGTTATTGTTTGCCTGTCAATCTAGACTAAGGAGTTTATCATACAAAGGAATAATCCGTTTTACATATTTCACCTTCAGTTCAGGATCCGGGATGCCCCCGAATGTTATCAGACCTAAATCACTGCTCGTCTAGCTGCAGTGCTGCTGCCTGGATGCATCCCAGGTCAAAGCCTCACTCAGCCAGCACTTTTTCAAAGTTGGAGAATTTTTGACTTCAAAAAATGGTTGGCTGAGTGAGGCTTCAACCCAGGATGCATCCAGGAGGCAGCATGGCAGCTAGATCGGTGGCAATTTAGGTCTGATAACATCCAGGGCATCTCGGATCCTGAATTGAAGGCGGAAGAGGTACCTTGCACTCTGTCTGAATGCCTCCTCATCCAATTCCCTTTCGCCTGCTTTGCTGCCTCATTGAGCGAGTGAGTGAATTTAAATGTGTGTGTACACACACACATACACATGACAGAGAAAGAAAAAATAAAACAAATTTATTTTATTTACGATCATGTCCAGCCATGAGATCAACAGTGAGAGGGTAGATCATGCTACACACTCTTTCTTTCTCCAGCTGGACCCTCAGAGAAGATGGGAAGCTTGTGTCCCTGTAGCATCATAGCTCACCAGGTGCACAATGATGTCCACAGCCTCTCAGTGAACCACACTCCCAGTGCCCCTAATTCTTACCTGTGCATAATGTCCACTACAAATAGAGCCCCTCCAGTCTGGGACATCAATGCAGTCTGAATGCCGAATCAGCCAGTTATCTTCCTTGATAATGTATGATCCTGGATATTCAGATACAGAGCCATCTACATCGTGGAAAACAGATGTTTTATCTCCATCCATGTCCAGCCCATTGAACCAAGGTCCTGGTTCTCCAAAGAATACTCTAGAGGTTATCTAAATAGAAAGAAAAAGACACATTAATGTATTGGTTCTGAACTGCTTAGTAACTTGATTGAACCCTCCCTCATACATTATTGAGGAGTGATGCTAGATATCACAGTAACCCATTTGGACAAGCCAGTGGATATGTGAATATGTAACAAAATGGGCAGATATCAGAACGCTATATGAGTCATACCTCTTCTTACCTTATGCTCTAATTTTATGTTTTGCTCTATTGGAGTGCATTCTCCTAGAGGTTACATTTATGTCTTGTCATTTCTACAAGGTTTTCAGTCTGGAGTAACATATCCTCATCTCCATTTGTATGGTCAGACTTATGGAGTAGGCTATGAAGTAGCTTAGAGGCAATGACTAGCCTAAGATCTCCAACTGCACTCTATGGCCAGGGTGGGAATTGAACCTAGGACTCTGCAGTTCTAGTCCAATACTTTGCCACAGTTGTATTGCTCTCTCTAGGTGGATGTACTCTTAGCAGATTGTTTGCATGTCTTAATTTGTTTAAACTGTATTTCCCCTTAAACATTTTTTAAAAGGCACTATCCAGCTTTCACAACCTCACATAGGGGAAAAAATACTCTCATTTTAAAGACCTCTAAAGAACGTTCCATGCTCATTCCTGTATCCACCTGGAGCTGCAAATAATAATTGTGACCCATAATAGCATGTACCCACAACCTCAAAATAACCTATGCCAGTTCATTACAAAGGTTAACTCACAGGGACATCTTCAAAGAATATGTTTGTGACATTGTTGTTGGGGCAGCTCTGCCAAGCATTGTTCAGGCGGAATGCCAGGGCACTGGTGTGGCGGCCTTCTAGCGCGGCAAATTTCCGGAACGTGCAATTCTGGACGTTGATTGGTCCATCATAAAGCTGAATCCCTCTAATTGGAAAATTCCTGGAACAC
>NC_056527.1:161619022-161725283 GCF_019175285.1 Sceloporus undulatus
ATTATTATTATTATTATTATTATTATTATTATTATTATTATTATTATTATTTGTAAAAAAGAGGGGTGAAACATCTGGTCCTAATGAGTTACTGTAACTGTAAATGCAGTATGGAGAATGGGTAGCAGCAAACAGAGCTAACAATTTCACATTCATTTGGAAGAATCACCTCCCATAATCTCTACCACTGGGAAGGCGGGAGGTGTTGAACCTTGTGATTCTTATTAATTCAAATCACATTCCCTCATGTCTTTACAGATTATTTTGCTCAGCATTCTTAGAAAGAACTTTGTTAGATGTAAATCCATGGGCATTTAAAAAAAGAAAGAAAGAATAATATCCACAATCCAGTCAAAAGGAGAAAAAAATGGCCCTGTTCTTACAGCCTTTTAAGCAGTAAGCTGCTTTATTACTCATTCATTCATGGCAAGGATAACATCCCAAAGCCGAGACTTAATGAGCATTGAAACAGACTGTTAAAACCAGAGCTATTTGTAGAGGGAGCAGTCAAAAGGCAGTTGTCAGAGACCATTTTTAAATTAAACATGATAGTCTAGGGAGGCAGAATGCTTTTGACAAACTGAGTCCTACAGTCAAGTCATACACTACTAGAGTAGTGTGAAGGCCACATTGGTGACCACATGCTCCAATTAATGTCAGGAGTGTACATTTAAATAATTAGCAAAACTTCCAATACTGAGGTACACTATAGCATGCAAGAAACTCTACTGTCCACTTGTTGTGCACCTTCAAGTCATCTCTCACTTATGGCAGCTTTATGGTAATCCTTTCATGGGGCAAGATTTGTTCACAGGTGGTTTGCCATTAGGACCAGATTAGGACATGCTGAGACCTGCCAAGAGTGATGTACAATTGAGATATATTTGAGAGGCTTCTCATAATCCAACCCATGGGCTTTGCTTGTACATACATCTGGCACTAGGACCTTTTTACTGGTGGCACCATGACTTTGTTATTCTTTCACTAGAGAGGCTTGCATTTAGTAGTGTTTGATGTCCTCCTGGCACCAAGCAAGGAGTGTTTATTTGTCCACCTATTCCAGCATTACATTCGTTGTTTCCTCTTTTGTTGACCCTACTTTGCTGTTTCATTCTATGTTGTCAGCCACTTTCAGAGTCATAAGCCTGCTGCCTTTAAAAAAATATCCTAAGTAATTTAAATTTACACAGAAATTAATACTATATTCTAATGACTGCCTTTCCCCAGCATTTCGCTTCGAAGAAGTAAAGATTCAGGAAGCCCTCTTAGTTCTTCACCACAATCTCCATCAAAGAGGAGGCTGTAGATGAGTATTGATGATTGGCATCTGTCAGTAGGAAAACTGTGCAGCAAAGAGTTTATAGTTACAACTCCCACAATCCCACAACCAGAACCTGCTTGAAGCTGCTCCTCATGCAATGAACCTATAAAATACAGCCCCACCGCATAGCCATTTATGTCACACTCAAAGAAAAATCAAAACAAAATCCTATAGTGCTTTGAACAAAATGGAAGAGATTTTTAAAAAATGAAACGCACTGGCCAATGGGAAGAGTCCGTCCGCTGTGGTCCAAGCCTCCTGGCCCCCAGACATTATTGTCCATCATTTCGGTCCCTGTATTTCCACTTTCGCCTACAAAGAGGCTGTTCTTTATTTCTTGCTTTGATCCATCATCATATGGGAAGGTGCCTCCACTAGGAGAGATCAAATTGCATTTCAGCATGACTGCTTTGGACCAAATCTTGCTTTTCATAGCTAGCGTTAAATAAAAATACATATAGCATAAGGTGACCGCTTACCTTGCCAAAGTGAGGCCAATGCCATTGTCAGCAAATCTGTAAGGAAGAAACAGAGAAGGTCAGAGCACTACAAATGGGGTGGTTGTGGTAGTGCTGAGTTCAACGTTATATTATGGCTTTACTAATTACATAAGTAATTTATCTGTGGATCTTTCATCTTTTTTTGTAGATGCAGTGCCATTTCCAAGAGCCTTGTTTGGACTACAACTCTTATGTTGTCTGGGGAATTTTGCTAGTCGTAGTTCAAAAATTAACATTTCTAAGGTAAGTTCATTTCTTTGCTTCATGGTACATTTTGATATCACTTGTATTTATTCACAGTGGCTTGAGAAATAATGCAAACCCTGCACTTATAGCTGAGAACTAGAACTTGAGCTTGCAGGTGTGTGTCACCTGTCGACTTATGGTAACCCCATGAATTTCATCTGGCTCTCTTCGGCAAGGAATACTCAGAGAATTATTGTATTTGTTGGCTGTCTCTCATCAAAGTACTATCCAGGACTGACCCTGCTTGCTCTTCAGAAAGGATCTGGTAACTTTTAGGATATTTAGGCCTTGCAGGCAAACCACAAGCAAACTTTGGATATGAGCTGCTTGTTTTTGTTTCCTTCCTGTCAGTAATGCAGATATATTTGAGATGGACTATTTACATGTGAAAGTTGCTGCTCAATGAGAGAGCCATTATGTGGTGTACTAGTTAGAATTTTGGATTATGAATGGTTCAAATCCTCACCCAGCCACGAAATTCCCCAAGTGACCACTATTTCTCAATCTAACCTGCCTCACAGGGTTTTTGTGAAGATAAAATGGGGAGGACCACCATGAATTCTATCTGAGAAAAGATCAAATACTAAAATAACAAATAAACAGCCACAGGAAAACCTTGGCAACATGGATCTCTCATTTTGGTAGTAAACAGTCCATTCTGCCTTGGTGCCAAAATTTCACTAACATAAACTGAGATGTAAATCTGTCAGAAGAATCAAAGGATCCAGACAACATGTCAGAAAAACAACCTTGATTTAAAAGACCTCAGAAGTAACAATTTCCAAATCTCAAGCCAACCACTAAAATTCTTAAGAAGGAAATCAAGCTGACACATTGGGTTTATTATGACAAAATCCTAGGATTAGTCTAAAACCTTTTCACAAGGATATAACCTCCAGAGATCCTATTTTGGCAGGGACAGTCCCAGTCAATAATGTGTTGTCCCACTTTTTCAGCCACTTTTAATGTCCCATTTTCCCTCTCATCCCTACACTTTCCTCCTCTGTCATCAGCTTACTTCATCTACTGCAAATTGAGTGCAAAGTGCAAAAGTAGTTTGCATGCAGTTAGCAAGAGACAGAGGAAAAGAAGGGTGAAATCTCACCCTTTCCAGAAGGCAAACTGTAACACTCTCTGCTAGCTCATCTATTTTTCCTCATTGATAACTCTTGTCATCTTGACCACAATCTCAGTCACTGACTCATCTGTGAAACGTTGGAGGATATGTAATCATTACTCAGTTAGGAAGCCTTCTGATAACACAGAATTTAGGCCAAAACTGACTTTAAAAGTAAAGATTACAGCACAGTGGAATGGGAAGCAGTGAATGGTTTAATTTCATATGTTCAGAAAAACATATTGTCCCCGTTTTGACCATTTTTATGCAAACACAGTTGCAAACCTCACTGGTAATCCCACAGACCCCAGAAATGATTACAGACTATTACCTTTGAGCAGACAGAAATTAAAAACATGATTCTGCAGGACACAGTGTGAGTTGTTGTTAGAGAGGAAGAATCACTTCAAATTATACTGCCGCAAGAGGGCAGGCATGATCCATTGCTAGATTTTTAGCAACTTGTACCTACACAGTTCCCAGAATTGTTTCTTATGTACTGAAAGATGTGCTCACTGCATCTCTCATCAGTATATATTGTCTTAGTGTAATACATATAGTGTAATATATTATAATAGTAGTTAAAAATTGAGCTGGTACTTAGAGGATTCTAGGCTCAAGTAAGCCATGAAATTCACTGGATGACCTTGGGTTAGTCACTTTCGCTCAGACTGACTTAGCTTGCAGAGTTGTTAGGCTTGAATTAGGGAGGACAATGAGAGCCATGAATGTCTCCTTGAGTTCATATAAGGAAAGATGGGATAAAGAATTATTGAAATTGAAGGCTGTAGCAGATAATCTGGAATCAGTCGCATATAATGCAATGATTGTCCTTTCTGTGATGGTTGCACAATGGGCCTGCCTTTGCTCTCTTCCCCCTACAAAAGATCAAGAAGAGGGCAGGAGGGGAAACCTAGGGTCAGGTATGTCTACACAGAGTTAAGTTACAACATGGGATCCTGTGCCCGTCTCTCTTTTTAAGAGTGGAGTGGTCAACTTCAACAGGTTTGAGGAGCATATCTCATCTCTCTGAAACCATCATGAGTTGCACTTTCCCACTGTTACACAGCACTATATAAATGTGCTTACAGCAGCAGAATTCTCCATATTTATGTGGTCAAGTGCTACAGGGAATTTATTCCCTCAGTCCAACATTGCTGCACTGGACCATTTGCTACACTGAGCTCCCCATACCTAGTGATAAACCCACGTTTCTGCTCCACATGGCCAGTCCATGCTCTGCAGCAAGCAGGCAGGCTTGGAGAAGCATCTGGTTACTTCTCCCATAGCCAGATGCAACATGATTTACAGCAGGACTGAGACTGCAGGAGGACTCTGGTTAAGGGGGATGCAGCCAGATGCTTCTCCAAGTCTGCCTGCTCACCCAGAAACACGGAATGGCTGTGCATACAACACCAGGGGCTTATCAGGGATGGGCTTTGGGCTCTTTGCGGGGAGAAAGAGAATACCAACCCCTGCAGCAGACCCAAAAAGACACTTACATGTGCAGATACCTCTATTCCAGCATTCCAGCCTAAGTGTTTGACAAGGGGTCGCCTGCTTTCCAAAGGCATTGTGGGTGGCAGTGGTATGTACAGCTTTGCTCTATGATGATGTTTATGGCTAGAGGCTCCAGGCCACCTCTTGCTTGCCTTACCCAAATAAACTTGTTCATTTAAAGAGAGCCAGTGTAGTATAGAGGTTTGAGTGTTGGCCCAGGACTCCAGAAAGCCATGGAAACCCACCGGGTGACCTTGGGCAAGTCACACTCTTTCTTTTCCTTAGAGGAAAGCAATGCCAAAACGCATCTGATTAAATCTTGCCAAGAAAAGCCTTGGATGGGGTTGCCAGAAGTCGGAGTGGACTTCAAAGAACGCAACAACAACAACACTTAGATAAATGAATAATTAAGCAAATGTTTAAATAAACTGTTACTATTTTAGGATGCAGTTTTGTCTTCCGAACAAGCCAAGAGGTTTCGTTATAGCACTTTAAATGAAAAAATATATATACTATTACTATTGTTACCAAATTTCACTGGCTGTGGGAAAAAGCAGCAATGCTGAAACAATGGATGAGGAGGTGCTGCCTGTATAGTGGGCTCTTGGTATCTGCTGGGGTTTGCTTCCAGGACTCCCCATCGATAACAAAATCTGTGGATGCCTAAGTTGCATTAAAGGCGATGGCAGAGTAAAATGGTGTCTCTTATATAAAATGCCAAAATCAAGGTTTGCTTTTTGGAATTTATATATTTTAAAAATATTTTCAAGGCGTGGATGCTTGAATCTGTAGATAGAAAAATCTGTGGATATGGAGAGTTGATATAATAACAGGAGATGTTGTAATTGCTTCTCCTGACCCAGATTTCCCTACACCTTGCTGTCGACTTTGTGTATGGCTGCTGGAATAAAGTGAACAGCTTCTACAGCAGATGGCCAAAGAGGGTGAGCAAAAGCCAATAAAATAAAATAAAAATCTACATCTGCACCTTTTCTTCACTGCTCTGTAACTAGCAAACAGACAAATAAAATCTCTAGAAGTAACTTGACAAATTTTCCTCCTTAAGCAGAAAGAGGCAATAATCTTTTACCCTGACAAAAAATTTTAAACTGACTGTTTACTCAATCCTTCCTCAATCCATCCTGTCTTCTGCCTACCTCCCTAGCACTGGAATTTTTGGCAATAACACACCACCACATAAAATAAAACCAAGATCCCAGCTGCTTATGTTTTTCCCCCTTCCAGGCTCAAGCAGAAAGGTTTATTTAAAGTTCCTTTCCTGCTGCAGTTTATTGTAATGTAGCTGACACTACATTACACACATCTAGATGAATTCCACCAAGCCTTGCACTTCAAGCAAGACAGGAGATGCTTCTAGAAAAACAAGGCATGTGTGCTTTCTTGCTGGGTTCTCATTTCTCCATTATGATCAGCCAGATCAAAGATGCTGAGCCAGTCATAAAAATAGGCCTAGCCACAGCTCTGCCTGCCAGAAACTCTGAGCTGAACTTTGGAGGGTTGAATTGAGGCAACACTCACTGGCAGTCGTCCAGCCATACATCTCCTCCCCTCACCCAGGCTCCATGGTCCTGGTTCTTGTAAGCAATAAAGTGTTGAATTATGGCAGGTTCTCGGGGCTTCAGGGGGTCAGCATCTTTATGTGGGCTGTATCTGTAAAAGTGCAAAAGGTGAAAAAGTGGTTAGCGGCAGAAAGAATTGGCCCTCTGACATTTTCTTAGAGTCATGATTTACTTGTAAACCATGCAGATTTCTCCTTTTATCTGGGCATGCCATCTCCTCCTCCACAGCACAAAGCAGGGGATGACTCTGTTTTAAAAATTCTTACACTATTGCTCTGTCAAAATCATATCTGTCTCATGTTTCTACTCCTCGGTATTCGGGGGAAGGTTTTCTTTATGCATTTCCAGAGATCAGAAGCATGAACTTCAGTGCATTGCACCCTCTTCTACTAATAAAGGCAAAATAAAATATGTGGAAGAAGCAAACAGAGGCAGATTTGCCCGGGTTGTGCAGGTTGTAAGCTTCATTTGTTTGGAGCTGAATTTTCACTGCTCTGAGTGGGGTTTGGTGAGTATTAGATCTGGATAGCCAGTGTGATCCACTTAACATCTGTTGCTCAGAACTCTGCCCAAACATTTGAGATCCATAGGTTTAAATCTATTGAACCCCCACTGAAATGGAATCTGGTCTCATTTACCCTCTTATGTTTCCATTGGATATGGTTGTTTGAGACGAACTCCACACTGATATAAATCAATATATACAAATCCATCTTTTGCTGTCTGTGAGCTTATATAATTCCACTAAGGAGAGCTCTTTCTCCACATCCCTGAATGCTGATGTGACCACAAAAAGGCTGTGAAACCATTCAACTCTCCCTTCCTAGATAAATACTCAGTACAATAGTTTATTAAGTGAAACAAAATCCGTTCTGAATATCTGCCAGCTGCTCGAGCAAACGCTGTCCACCTGTCATGCCAAGTCATGAATTTTAAAGTTGGCATTGTTATCTATCTGAAATGAGAGTTCAGTGTCAATCTAGCAATGCTTTCAAACTCCATGACATTCAAAAGAGGGCAGGTTAATGGGGGGGGGCAAGGAAAGAAAACTGACACTTGATGAGAAGCGATTGTTGACAACAAACTTCTCATCACGTTATCAAAGTTACTTCAGCTTATGGTTGCCAGGTTTTCCAAATAGCAATAAAAGAGAGTCAAGACCGGTAAGGACATGTCGTGTCCATATGTGCCTTCAAGTTGCCTATTGACTTATGACAACCTCATTAATTTAATAGGGCTTTCTTAGGCAAGAGGTAGCTTTGCCAGTTCCTTCCTCTGAAATATTGCCTACAGCACCTGGTATTCATTGACAGTCTCCTATCCAAGTACTAACCAGGGCTGACCGTGCTTATTTTCCAAGTTCAGATAGGATCTGGTGACTTTAATGTATTTAGGCCAACTCTTGACATGTTAGGCAGGTCTATATAAGGCCCACCCCACATCTCACAAGTAGAAGTCCTTTTGTGGAAGATCAAGGCTTCTGTAAGATCTCCAGTCTCATAAAAACCTTCAAAGGTCTGGAAATCTTGTAATGGCAGGCCAACAACCATCATGGTGGGATGAAATTTACTGCTTCCAGGCCAAGACCGCTGCTCAGCCTCAAATTAAAAGAGTAGGGAGTGTCTACACTTACAACAGACCCTACAATATTTGCTGTTTACTCTGAGGGCCACATACTAAACCCTTACCTGAAAATACAGGAATTTTGGCATCTTATGTAACACGCCTCTATCCTGCACAATTGGTGGCTATCAGAACTAGTGGGTAATGGGGAGTTGTCTTAGAACAGGATGGCAAACGTGTGGCCCTACAAATGTTACATTTCAATCCTCTCCCCCTGGACTATGCTGGCTAGGGATGATAGTAACTGCAAACCAACATTTGGAGGGCCACAATTTGCGTACTCTTGTTCTAGAGAAGCATCTCAACATATGTAAAAACAGTCAGGAGAGGGCAAGGAACTTAAATTGACTGGTGAGGAGTTATCCAGCTATGTTTTTATACATGCTATCATCTATCTACACCACTTGTAAGTTACACATGCAGGCCTTCTGTCCAAAATCAATGCAAAAGCAGTTGTATCCACCTCTTACCCCAAGCTGTATGTAACTTTTCAAATAAAACCCACAGAAATTGGCTTACCTTCCAGCAATCATAGTCAGGATAGGTCTCTTGTCCTTGGCTGAGGCAGGTGTAGTTTTAACTCCATTGTCAATGATCATTCCAGCCTTGGGGGGGGGGGGGAAGAGGAGAGCAGTTAGTAGGCTATCTGCACTTTTACAATCTGCATAGGCCAAATCCTTGAGATAGTATTTTCTTGTTGGTCACTGTAACTTGACTATTTACTCCAGAAGAGGAGTTTGCCATAGCTTTTGGCACAAAACAGATTGGTCCACCATTTCGTTTTCACAAGAGTGTTTTTTTTTTGGGGGGGGGGGAGATGTTTTGATTTTTGGTTCACACATTTACTCTGAGCCCAGTTCTCAAATAAGGACTTGCTACAACAATATTTAACAGGTCAGAATTAAAGTATTTGTTCCTAACACAGGGCTTCCATGCCAATAGACATGCAGCCCCCTCTTTGGATGCAACTCAAGAGTAACAAATCAATGTATTTATTGCTGATAAGGGTAACCATCCAAGCGAGTATTTAGCTGCTGTGTCAGATGTCATAGATATCACCTCACACTGATGTGCTTTGTGGTTGCTTAGCAAAGTCAGAGAGCAAAGGACTCCAATGAGCCTGGGCATGAAGGGTGAATAATATACAAGTATGTTTAAAAGGCTTACTTCTGAAGGAGAAAGGAATGCATAGAAAAACCTTTTGAACAACAACCCAGTTCCCTGTTTCCTATTCACTTTAAGGGACAAACCTAAGCATGAATTAAATGAGTGATCATATTTAACATATTTGTTAAATTAACATACATTGTTGTTGTTAGTTGCTGTCAAGGTGACTTTGAATTAAGATGATCCTACGAATGAGAGACTTCCAAGAGCCCTGTCATTAGCTGCCCAGCTCACATCTTGCAAACTCAGGGTTAAATAGAAAAATGAAGCAGTGCATTGATGAACCAAGAATGTTAAGAAGAAGAAGAAGCAACACCTAGTTTGGCTATTATTCGCCACCAAGAGCTGGACATTAGCATTAAGGAAAATGGAGTTTGCAGATAAAAACTCTGGGAAAGCATTTGCTTTTGATTTTATAGAAGCAAGAACGGTGGCCAATAATAGGTTTCAGACTTTGGCATTGGAAGAAGGAAAACAGCATTAAAAGTAACAGAGAGAGAGAGAAGGATTCCCATTGCATGCATACTCACTCGATAGTTGGAATGTGCTCGATTATTATAGAATGTTCCCATTGGAATGTGTTCAGAGTAGCCAGGAGGATACATTCCTACTGAGAGTCCTGTTGGTACATGGTGCAAAACAAACCAAAAGCCAGTTTCCTGCAAGAGACAAGAAGTTCAGCTTAGTAAAGAATTTGGTCAATTGGTGAATTAAAAAAAAAAGTGGGGGGAGTAGGGACCTAAGTATTTTTGGACAAAAGCAAAATAAAATTTGTGTGCACACATGCGTGCAGACAAGTAGAACCGTTCTTCTTCAGACAGCTAATTCTAACTCTTTCATGCTCTCCAAGCAACACTTTTCAGGTCCTAAGAGCACATTTGATTTTAATGGGAGGCCAAAATACCGTAAAAGGCACCAAATCCTGTCTGATCTTGGAAGCCAAGCAGGGTTAGCACTTGGATGGGAGATCTCCAATGAACACCAGATGCTGTAGGCCGTACTTTGGAGGAAGGGACTGGCAAAATTTCCTCTAACTATTCCATTCCTAAGAAACCCCTACGAAAAATTCATGGGCTTGCCATAACTAGACAGGCGACTTGAAGACGCACACACAGAGACACAATAATGTCTCTCAGCTCTCAGAAGCTTACAAAACAATGGGCAATTCTTAACAAATGATTGTCAGACAGTGGGCAAAAGTAGATAGAATTTTTCCCCCAATTCAAATTGGATTAAATCATAGCATTTGGCTTCCAGGGCAGTTTGAAATGCTATCAACACTTTTGTTCCAGCAACAACCAAACTGCCAACCAACCAAAATTCATCCAAGTTGCTCAAAATTTTTCCTGTCACACACAAAACCAGAGAAGCCTGCATACTCACTTCTGATCCTGCAGCTGCACAATTTATAAGGTTGTTGTGCGGATTGGCCAACCAAAAAGTGGACACAGCACTGTTGGATGGACAACAGAGACAAAGACAAGTGTGACAAAATGGTGTGCCGAGAAAGAGCGATTTCAAATTAAGAGAACGAAACCAGGTCAAATAACACAGCAGATAAGCCATCATTTTTGTGTTGTATATAGTTGTATAGTAACAGTGGGTGTCTCTGCCCCCCCCCCCCGTACATCCCCTCATTGCACAGCTTTCCATCTCGTCTACAAAGCAAGAAAACACAGCCCTGTCTTGAAAGCCTTAAGGAATTCCAGGATGAATTTCAATTGAAATTTCAAGTCAGTTATGAAGCTGTTACATGTCACATTTTATGGTGTGATAAGTGCTTCCTCCTATAAGCCAGCAGAGAATTGGAGAAGGGGAAAACCCTACACTTGCTACTCACAGGCTCAAGGAAAAACTGGGCTGTTTCTTTCAGTTTTTCACTGCGTCTGGCATTTTTTAAGATTTTAAGGTACTGTGGACCCTTTCAGATCTGTGTGTGTTTTTAAAAACCTCTCACTTCTTTCTCTTCCTCACCTCCAATCATTTATACCTGGCTTAATTTTCATGGCAGGTATCTTTTAGTTTGCAGAGTCCTGGCTGATAACACTGAAATTGTTAACTGCCTTTAATGACAACTGGATATTTTTATTATGATTTTGCTAATATGTCTGCTGTAAGCCATTTTTTTTCATGCTATTTGGTGCTTTGGATAAGACTATGACCTTGAAGGGTGATTATGGAATTAATTAATTATTAATTAATTAATATCTGAGTTTCTCTGTGAAATGAGAGGATTACTACTGACTAGAAGAACAGGAAGGCTCAGTTGCCACTGGCTTTAATCTGGAGAGGGATCCAGGGTTCTAAACGTCTTCCTCCAAGTGGGCAAAAGTGTCTGTGTTTCTCTTCCAGTTCCAAAGAGTGAAGCGAGACAGACTGGCAACAACAACCTAGATAGTCTAGGGAAATGCAGTTAGCATGTTTTCACTCAAGCCGTGGGTTTTCCTGGAAGATACATGCCTCTGCATTCATATTTGCAAATTAAATCTGTGTTGACATTCCATATAATAACCATGCTTTTGTGGGTAAAGTCCTCCAAGTATCTCATAATTCTGTTTTTCTTTTCTGCCTGCTTTGCCCTCTTTGACTCTAAGCACAAATTAGGATGAGAGCAAGGGTTTCAAACTGTCGTAATGTAATTCCAGGAGTGGGAGTTATAAACTGATTTGACCTATGTTTTGCAGTATAATGGATCAGATAGTTTGACTAGGACCTGAGTGGGTCAGGATCTTTCTACTCACTTGCAGTCTTGTCTAGGTTTTGGGACATATCCTGGGTAAGCGCCTTCCGTAATTGTCTTGCACATTCTTGTGTCCCGATCTGATGGTAGCAATGTGCTAGGCTTCACCACAAGTCCAAGGCAATGATCAAATGTGTTGCGCACCTCAGGGCCATCTTCTGTAAAAAAGCAGTGCCCCAAGGTATCGTACCCAACAACATCCTTGACCTGTGGGTATAAATAAAAGGATGGAGAGGAAGTCAGTATTCCTAGCTACTCAAAATGGTTTTTAGCTTGATCAAAGCTGGGGAATGATGATTTTAACTCATACCAGGCTCCCACCCACCCTAGCATGGCCAAAAGAAAGGGACTGTGTAAATTCTAGTCTAAAATACATCTTACTGCAAAACACTGCTTAATTACCACCAATTACTGCTGCTGCAAAGGACCATTTCGTATATATTTAAGTTCTAAGGAAGGAATGTGGAACCTTTATCCAGATGTTTTCAAATACAACATCTATCAACCTCAGCCAATGATAAAGGATTTCAGGAGTTGTAATCCTAATCATTTGCAGGACCCAGTGTTGAATCCTATCCCTGATCTAGACGCAGCTCAGAAGTTTGTAGTGTTAACCACCCCAACTTTAAACAGCTTGTGAAATAACACCTTGAAAAGACTTCTAATACAATAGCATGTGGCAGATCCTAAATCAAGCTAGTTGTCTATCTAAGGAGCTCATTGCTTGGCGTTTTAAATTGGTAGCTGGAATGTGGGATGGAGACAGGGATTATCACACACTAAATTGCTGGCAAATCGCTGGCCGCCATCAGCTCAGGTCCAAGCCACACTCCGCCAGCACTTTTTAGAAGTCGGAAAGCTTTCTGACTTCTAAAAATTGCTGGTAGAGCATGGCTTAGACCCAACTGGGACCCGGGCTGATGGCGGCTGGTGATTTGGCGGCAATTTGGTATACGATAATCCCTGCCTCCATCCCACATTCCAGCTGCAGCCAAGGAGGTTGGAGCCAATTTAAAATGCCAAGCGATAAGCTCCTGAGGCCTGTTACAGACTGCCAAAATAAAGCTGCTTCGGGTCTCTTTGGAGGTATGCTGTTTAAATGATGCATGCATCCTAAGAGTCCGGAAGCTGCACCAAAGCTGCGCTCTAGTGCTTTGGAATGGAGTGTGGCTTTGGCGCGACCTCCAGACTCTTAGGAGCCATGCATCATTTAAATAGGATACCTCCAAAGAGACCCGAAGCAGCTTTATTTTGGCAGTCTGTAACAGGCCTAAGAGTGCAAATAAGACTGCAGTCCTAACTCTCCAAGGTGGGTAAGGGCCAGCCTAAGCCAAGCCAAGTCCAGCTGAAACCGTGCTGAATCTAAACCTCTGTTAGCCTGGAGATGCTGGAAATTATTTAGGATGACCCTGGACCTGGGTTAACCTGAACTGGATCTGGTAATAGTTCCTCTCTTGCTCTGGCCCTTCTCCATACTTATTGGAGTACCAGCAGATTCTGGTATAAAGTTGCTGGCTTTATGCAATATGGCACAATAGTTGTGCTATCAGAAGCCTCTGCCAAGCTAAAAGGGAAATATGTTACAGCTTGGACCAATTCAATTTATTTAAGAATAAAGATAAGCAAAAAAATTTCAAAATAGATGAAAGTGGCATGATAAGATGCACTGCCCATTGTAACTTGCATGGGTTTCATCCCACAGATTGTCTCATATCAGGGTTTTTCAAGATTGGGAGCATTTTTTAAATTGCTTTTAAGACAGTCTTCCTCAATATCTGCCCTATATCACCATCACCACCACTTTGCTTGGTGAAAATCATAGCTCTGCTAAGACAACCAAGAAGTACAGAGTGGCTGGAAATGTTTGCTTTAGTTATTTTATACACATGGGCATACCTATAGAGTTTTCAGCATGTACATAAAAAGATGACAAGACTTTAAGTCACTGCAGTTCCTAACTGCTTGAAGCCTAAATTTAGGCTAAGATTTCAGATGGCATTGTGTTTTCAAGCAAAGCAAGAGTCATGAATTGCAAATTGAATTACTTGACACCAGCTGCAAAGCTGCTGCAACTAGCTGGTATTGATGTGTATCCTCCCCTTAGTATTCTTCCTTAAAAACCTCGGCAGACAGGTTTTTAGGCTCCATTTAGTTTTATCTCTGGTGACAGCTTCTATTGCAGAATATACTGAGTATGCTGATCATTTCTGGCTTGACATACTACTGTCTCCATCTTTCTCTTCTGCAATAAACATCTTCTTTTCAGGGCAGAATTTAACATTGGGGGTTCCCTGTCTTGCAGCACATTCACTAGCAAGGTCATGAGGAATATAGAATAAACAGGACTTTTGAAACACTATGCTGAGAGTAACATTTGCCCAAGGAAGGCAAAATAGGAACAAAGCTGGGTCCCTGGCAAAAATATAGCCTTGGAGCTCTAGCCAGGAAGTTAGTGGTATAAGCCTTTGAATTTTGAATCAAAAGTTACTCAAAATGTAATTAGAAAACATTATCCATCACACACACAATAGCACTGTTCCCAAACATACATTACAAGGATTTGTTATATCCTAGGGATTACCCACAAAACAACCAATTACAATTGCCTATGCTGATTGAAACTCACCAGTTTCAAATGCTGAATTAGAAAGCATACATACATTTAGAAGCAATGTATGTATAGCCTAGAAATCTATGGCAAAATTATTACTCAACCATTGCTGGGAGCACTCCAGATCTTGCTACTTGCATGAGCTAGGTTGTATAAATGGACGACTTTGCATTACAAAACTCCTACAGTAGTTTCAGTTCCTACCCTCTGCAGTGGTACAACACCTGATTCTATGTTTCTTACCAGCAAACCATTGGAGCCGTGGATTGTGACACAACGAGAAAAGGAGTGATGGATGGACATGTCTTTCACGTAGGTAGGTGGGTGGTAGCCTCCTTTCTCATCCAAATCGCCAGCCATGTGGAAGTGGATCGGGTAGTGTCCCAGTAACTGCTGGCCCATGTATTTCAGCTCCAGCCCTTCCAGGTGGACAGCTTTAAAACCCAGACCAAACTGAAGAATAACAAATTGCAAGTCAAGCTACAGAAGAGAAGTTCCAAAACTTGTTCCTACAGCCATGCATGTTCTGTGTTTTTTAACAAAGTGATCCAGTCAAAGCTAAAAATGTATTGAGTGGGAGAGATGTGAGCAGATACTAGAATTCTTCTCTTCGAATTAATTGGCTTTAAAAGCACTCCACTAGAGCTGAACTATACTCAGTCAGGGAACCCAAGACATTTGTTCCCAGAGCCAGAGGGCAAGATTGTGTTATTTGTTTATTTAATTAATTTATACTCCACTTTTCTTCTTGCAGGCTGTGTGGAAGAGCTTTATTTTCTAAGAGATAGCAATAGTCAGGGGAAATAGCATGGAGGTTACCACTGATGCACCCAGCACCAATTGCTGAGGTTGCCTTATTATATGTTATGGTGAGGCTGGCCCTGCATCAACTCCATATAATAATTCTCTTCCAAGAATTCTGTGACTCAAACATTACATAGGAGCTCTCCATCCTCCCAGAGACCCATGAGGTGGAGATGTTGCAGAACAGGAAAGCATGGCTGGAGGACAGCAAGTGATACCTTGAAATGGCCGCCAAATGTGTCAAAATCAAAGAAGGAGCACAGATCAGTGTTGTATTCGTAGCATTGTTTTTCCATCTCTCCCATCACCACAATGTTCCGGCTTAGCAGGCCCACTTCAGCACGCATATCAACTCCATCAATTACTTCTCCTGTGTGAAGGAAGCTAGCTTTTCCTAAATGAACAAAACAAATTAAGGTTTATATATCAATTATTTACAAGCATGAAAGGTACAGTACAGAAAACTTATCAGAGTGTTTGGACAGTCTTGAGAAATAATAGACTACGGTCAGAATCACATGGCGAAAAGGAGGGTCAAGTGAACGATATGGAGAGAGGGTTGGGATTCTTGCTATTAAATAGGTTGAGTCTAATTCTTTTTAAAAACAGTATTGCTTTGGCTGAAAAGGTTTCAAGTGGAGAAGGTCTGTCCAACTAATATTTCAATTATTTCATTAGTTAAATTTGTTGCCTGCCTTTCTTCAACTGGAAACAAATGCAAAAGTTCAGAAACATTTAAGAAAGAATTGCTCCTTGTGAAAAACTAGAAGGGCATCTTTAAAATATGTTCAGGCAGGTTATGAATAAACAACAAATGGCACATGCATTTCCAGTGTTCACTATGTTGCTCCTGTTGCTGTCCTCATATGACTCCTTTACTTTATATTACACTGAAGAATATTGGGGCCTCCAGATATTTGGGACTGATGCTCACATAGACCCTTATCAACTAACCAAATTGGTTGGGCTTCCTGGGAGCTGAAGTCCAAAATAACTACAGAACCAAATAACCCCACCTCCAGGGTTATATCCAGAGAACACACCAGGTTTTGGTGTGTAGTAAGGAAACAAGAGGTAGCCATTTATCCTCTTCTCTCATAGTATGAGAACTCAAGACCATCCCAAAAGCAGGAGCTATGGAAACGACTAGCAGTAATTTTAAGGATAAATAAAGAGTACGTCTTCAGACAATGCACACAGTTAAGGAATGTTACTACCAGAAAATGCAGTGATGGCCACTAACTTCGGTAGTTTTAATGAAGAGACTAGACACTTGTTTGGTTGTGTATTCTTGCATGGCAGGGGGTTGGATTGGATGGCCCTTGTGATCTATTCTAGCTCTATGATTCTATGGTTCTCTGAAATCCTGGGAAGACATGTCTGCTGGCATCTTCCACAACCAGAGGCAGTATATCTCTGGATTCCAAAGGAACAAGACAGAAAAGGACTGCTTTCTTCCTGCCCTGTTTGAATACTCCCTGGAAATATCTAGTTGAGAAACAAAAAGATGGACTAACCAAGCCTTTGGTCTAATGCAGCAAGACTTTTATATTCTTAAATCCATGTGCACAGAATAAAACTCAAAAAGGAACATTCCCACATGATTATGAACATTAAAAGGGAAGAAATGCAGGTGTTCTTTTAGTACAGCTTGTTTCCATTTTAAAAAAAGTAAAGCTTGCTTTTTTAAAAATGGTGTTTGTAATTACTATAAGCCATCTCCAATAACACAAGAAAGGTGGGTCATAATGTTTCCTAAAACCAAGAACACGCATTGAGTTTGCAGCAGCCCTTGTTCTGTGGTACAGACATGTGCCAGGATTTTAGAACAACAAAATGTAAAGCTTTGATGTGTTCTGAGTCTTGTTCAGTGCTTGTACAGACATGCTAAGAATTTTAAATGCTAACAAGAATGTGGAATATGCACCAAGAAATCTCTATATAACATGTGCTAGCTGTTTGTTTTCATATCATGCTGTTGCTGACTTGCTGTAATAAAGATAAGGAAACCATCTCCAGTAGTTGTGTTTCCTCCTCATCCACTCCTCCATGCTTTTAGAAACATTGGCACCATGTTTGTCATGTCCATTAGCTTTAAAGTGGATGTCTTTGATATTTCATAGCAAACGCACACACAAGCACTTCTAGAGCAAGGCTTATACTGATAACTAAACATTCACATGACCAGAATTTTACTTATGTATTTAATATCCTGTGTTTCTTCTGACATGGGACACAGATAGGGTTGCCAGATGTCATAAGGCACAGTATTCCTGTCCTTTTAATGGGTGTGTAGAAGAAGAACTTCCAGCAAGTGTGGCTTGACACAATTTCCTTTTCTACACAACCATTAAAGAGAAAGAAGCCACATCCATTATTTCACCTGGCAATCCTAGACCCAGCAGATTGCAAGCTTAAAACAAAAAAGAGCCAAACCCTAAGGTATTTTAAAAGGTTAATATACAAGTAAGCAGGCTGTCCTATCACAATTAATATTAAATTAAATTAATGTTAAATTGTTAATTAAATCATGTCAAAATCATGTCAAAACTTTGCTGTAAGGATAAAAATGCAATATGCCCCTTTCAAACTGAGTTCAAAGTGCAAAACAAGAAGAGAGGGAAGGGGAGGATAAGGTGTAATCTTGCTCTCCCCAGGAGGCTCAGGCAAAAGCAAACTCCTGAAGCCTTTTCTCACGTGTGTTTTGTTCACTAATAATTTTGGCCACCTTGATCACATTCTGATGCTGCTTGGCCACATGTGTCCCAGTTTTCATCTGTAAATTATTGGGGAATAAGTCCTCCCCGTGTTGAGAATCAGCCAAATGAGATGGCTGCCCCTGGCAGCATATTTGGGGGCGTCATTAAAGGATACAACAAAATGATTAGCTCTTTAATCTTTTCAGAGACACAGCTGTGTTAATCCGTAATATCCGTATGCAAAGAGATCTTATAGCACCCTTGAAACTAACTGTACAAAAAACAGTATAGCTTTTGCAGACTTACTCAGGAAGTAGACCAAGCCTACAAAAGCTTATGCAACAACTTCTTTTGCACAGTTAGTTTCAAAGGTGCTACAAGATCCCTTTGCATATTTAATTTATTGTTATTGTATTTTTTTACTGCCAAGGATAGGGAGAGCCATTTATAAGATTTTCTGCCTTGTGTACCAAAAAAACTTGGCCCCCAGATTTCATCTTGACTTTGGGGAAGGGCACCATTTGTTCCTTTCCCTTAGGCAGTTACATGTCTTTGGGCAGCCATCCCATGCAGTTCAGGGCGGGGGAACCTTTGCTTCTGCAAACATTTTTGAGCAGAGTTCCCTATATCCCATTGGCCATGCTAGATGAAATTTGGGGAGTTGGAATCCAAGTATTTGAAGATCCAAAGGTTCTCCACCCCTGATATATTTCATGTCTGGTCTTTAGAAGGCAGGAGAGAACTCATTTATTTGACAAAGCGTTCCCTCCAGGAATTTTTGGTGTGGGTGTGCTTTTTGGTGGTTTTTTAAAAATTAATTTATTTGTTTATTTTGCATAGCACTTAAGTTTTTAACATCTTTTAGCTTTTGGGGGAGAGGTTTTCTTTTTTATCTGATGTCCATATGTCGCCTCAAGCAGAGGGAGAGGCAGGTTGTAAATATCTGAAAGACAAAAGTGCACAAGAGACCTGCAGTGGCAAAAACACTGTGCTGCACAATGTTGGCTAACAAACATAGCACATGCTGCCAATTTACATTAGACGCTTGATGTGCAACCAGTCCATGGGGCATACTGGACACAGGTGTGGAAGAACTGCGCAATTTATACGGAGGCAGAAACATCTCACCCAGAAGGACTGTAAATTAGTTTGTATGGCAGGAGCAAAATGGGATTTGCCGGAGAATCAGCTAAGCATGGGCAAGCAGTTTTGATGCTGCCAGCCCTACTGCTAATATCACAGGTGGGGAATGTTTCTTACCCTCTAGACTACTTCCCCTTGTAGGTAACCTTCCAAAGATTACATGGTGCCAGTTCTGGGTGGGGACAAAGCCATACACTCACCCACCATTCATTCACACACATGCATTTGAGCATGCATTTAGACACACAAATATCTGCAGAGAGAGAGAGAGAGCACACAACTGAACCTATGCATCTTTATAAACCTCTAGCTGAAGTCCACAAAAGGCAGTTGAAAGCCTAAATGTTGCACTGGGTACAATTGTTGCAATGTGACTCAAAAAGGGCAGTCAGCCTTTCAAGCTACACATCTGAGAAGTGGCAGTGGCAGTTTCTAGATGTTCTTCTAGAGTAGTGGTTCCCAACCTTTGGTCCTCCAGACATTTTGGACATCAGCTCCCATACTTTCTGACTGTTGGCCAAGTTGGCTGGATCTTCCTGCATCTAAAGTCTAAAACAAATGGAACAGTGGTTCCCAACTTGCTTTCCATCGTCCTTCAGAAGTTTTGTACTTCCAACTTTCTAAAGTCCGAGTCAGTATGGTCAATGCTCAGGAAATCTGAGAGTTGGAAGTACCAAACACATGGAGGACCAACATTTGAGTCAAGTGCACACACACTTGGGGAAGTGAGGTGTATATGCCACATGGCCAGCAGTCCCTTTAAAGTGCCCTCTAGGGCATTGGTTCCAAAACTGTGGTCCTCCTGATGTTTTGGAATTCAGTTCCTAGAATTCCTGACTGTTGGCCAAGCTAGCTAGGTTTCTGGGAGCTGAAGTCCAAAAGACCTAGAGGACCAAACTTTGAGGATCACTGCTCTTGGGTAAAGTATGCTACTTCATACTTTCCATTAGCATCTTTACACAAAATGGAGAAAATGCCATTTTTATTGGTTTGTACAGTATGTGTACACAATTAGCAGTGTTACAACCACAAAACTTAACTACAAATGATAGATACTGGTATTTGAGATCCAGCCAGCTATACAAAAGGGAATGATTTGTTCCTTTAAGAAAAAGTACAGATGGACAATCCTTGGGAAACTAACCCAACTATCTGATTTGAGGAGCATCCAGCTCTGATGTATTCCTCTTGCACATTTGGATTCCCACAGTCTGAACATGGGTGCCTCTGTTGTTAATCAGACTTTGACAGTCCAGTGTGGTTCAAGATATAAACAGAGATGAACTGTGATCAGCCATCTATTGGAGAATGGCCTGGTCTGAACAATTATGTGGCCCACCAGTTCATTCATGTTTTTATCTGGTACATTAAAAGGCTGTTGCATAATTCCTGCAACTTATCAGGGTTGGAAGTAGCTTCACATAAATTCCCGTACTTTATAGATAAGGTTGGGGACTTTTCCCCCCCTTGTTCTTTGTTTGATCTTCCACACTCATATCCCACCCTTCCTGCTTTCCTTTATCTGCCTGAATTATCTGTGTTTTTCTAATTCTGCAAGTTCAGATGCAATGCATCTAAGTGTCTGAACTAATTCCCACAAAGACAGGAGTGACAAGATTGACAATCTCAATTTCACACCCTTTGGGCATGTACATGGTTAATTGCATTCTGTCTCTTATCTCCTTTTCTACAACAAAATTCGACTTCTTTCCAAATCAATGCATTTAGCACAGGGTAGCAGAAATAAACTCTATTTTATTTCTTAAGGGGCTACCCAGGTTCTTTGTCATTTTATGCTTTTAGTTATGATAGTGCTATACAATATGATTTAAGGGAAACAGAAAATTACACAGGTCTAGAATATTACGCCATAAAAATCACCATTGGCTAACAGGTGATGTTGTTTTGTTCTATATCAGGATGGTACAGATTAGTAAAGGGGAATAGGGGGACGTAAATGTTAATGCTTTCTTGCACAAATGAAGTAATTCAGACAAGCAATGAAAGCTCACTCCCCAACACAGCCCAATAAGATGGTCAAGTTCATGACTACATCTACACAACAGAAATAATCCAGAAATTCTGGGATTTGTAGTTTTCTGGACTATTTCGTTTTCTCTGCTAGAGTGCTCTGGTGCACAACAAGCTACAAATCCCAGGTACAAATTCACAAATTTTATACAAATCCAAATGCATCTGAGGCAGTAGACTGAAGTCTCTGAAAGCTCATGCTGCCAATTTCTTTCTTTCAGTTAGTCTGAAACGTGATACAAAATCTCATTTTTACAGACTAACACAGCTATATCTTTGAATTCTACAAATCCCAGGATTCTATAGAATTGAGCCATGGAAGGTAAAGCAGTGTCAAACTGGATTATTTCTGCATGGCGGATACAGCCCCTGTCTAGAATTAATTAGCTGCACCAGTCATTGGGAATACTCTAGCTCTCGATTCCTGCACTGAGCAGCAATTTAAACTAGGGACCCAGCTGCAGAATTATAGCACCATTATTCCATTTTGACTGCCATGGTTCCATCCCATTGAATCCTGGGATTTGGAGGTTAGGGAGAGATCTTTCAAATTCTCAACCTAAGTGTTCAGGTGCTTCACTAAACTATAAACCCCAGGATTGCACAGGATGCATTTGTGGTGCTTCACTTAGGGAACTGGTTGATCAGCAAAGAAATCAGCCGGGTGCTAGGGAACCCTAGCCATTTTAGGCTTGGGACACTGCCTTTTAATAATAGGAAATAACCAAAAGTAATTTCCTGGTGTTTTAAAAGAAGGTCTCTCCTGGGCCTAGAATGGCCCGGGGGGGGGGGGATGAACACATTTGTGGGCAAGGAATACAACCCATGGACCACACTTTGCCCCTTTAAAGAGATTAGGGCTTTGCTTTTTACTGGAGATAATGAGCAAAAAGATGGCTCCCTGCATGCCTACCTTACCTAGACAGATCTCTTATTTTAGTAAAAGAAGAGCCTCTATGTGATTGCCTTTCAGGATAAAGAATGGTCCTCCAAGTATCCTGGTATTTCAGATGGTTGGTAAATCCAACCATCACTCTGTTAACTCTAATTAATCATTGGAGTTTATCACACTGGGGCTGGTTTCGGCATTAAAGAGAGATTAAGGTGCATTTAAAGCATCCTGCAAATGAAGTAGAAATGGTGAGTAATTGTGTGAATGATTATCACATACAATTGCGCAAATAAAGTGATATCGGAAATGCATTGTGAAATTGGTTCATTTAATTTTTCCAGGATATTCATGGGATGGGATAAACTCCCGATCATCTTCATGTGATAAACTCCATTGTTTATGGAGAATACCTTATGCCCCATTCAGCTATAGCACACATGCTTTGTTTTCCTGGGCCTTCAAGCTATTTCTGAATTATGGTGACCCCAACACAAATGTATCACAGGACTTTCTTGGCAAGATTTGTTGAGAGGGGATTTACCTTTGTCTTACACTGAGATTGAGAGAGTTTATCTTGCCCAAGATCACGTTTGTATAAATGTGAAAGAAAGAGAGCATTGGATTGCTACTGAGCATAGCCAGATGTCCATTCCTTATTGATTGTCCGCAGTTGCCCAGTTTCCAACTGTTCCTCTAAAATTCTGCTTATAAAGTAAGCACAATTTATTAGCAGGAAGTGTCCAAAATAGCTCAGCTCAGCTCGGCTCGGCCAAACATCCTATGCTGAGTGTATGAAAATATTGCTAAAAGATGAGAACACAGATTATAATTAGATTTTTTGCTCGGTCATGAGAGGTATTATAAAAACCACAACATTATAGCGTAAACATTTCCAGCTCTGTTGTGTTAAAGGATTTTAAAGCTGGCTAAAACCAGCCATAAAACACTTATCATTGCCATTTTTACGACAACCCATTAGAGTCCCCTGCATTCTCCAGCAGCGCTTCTTTGCCTTTTAATAGTGGTGTTTGTTGTTGTGAGCCTTCAAGTCATTTCTGACTCATGACGAGCCAAAGGTGAATCTAGCAGGGATTTTATTGGCAAGATTTATTCAGAAGAGGTTTGTCATTGCTGCCTTCTGAGACTGGGATACTTGCCCAAGTGTTGGACTGGGACTCTGGGAAACCAGGGTTTGAATCCTGCTTGGCCATGGAAACCTAATGAGTTTCCATGGCCTAACTGGAATTCAAACCCTGGTCTCCCAGAGTCTCAGTCCAACACTTAAACCACTATACCAAAATAAAACAAGTAGATACAGTTTTTTCCAGCATGGCATTATAGTCATGAGAAATTCTTGGGTGCTGATTTGCAGTCTACCATGCTGCTTTCTCCACCTGCCTTTATCTATTTCTCTTTACAAAAATGCACAAAACCAGGGCATTCCTACAATAGTCAGCTCCAGACCTCCTAAAGTGAGACAGGTTTCTGGATCCCTAAACTTGTTGCTTGCTGTCGTGTGCTTTCCAATCATTTCTGACCTGTGGTGACCTTAAGGAGAATCTATAATGGGATTTCCTTGGCAAGACTTGTTCAGAAGTGGTTTGTCATTGCTTTCTTTTGAGGCTGAGAGAGTATGAGTTAGCCAAGGTCACCCAGTGGGTTTACATGCCAGAACATGGATTTGAACCCTGGTCTCCCAGAGTGGTAATCTAACATTCACTTGGCTCCTGCTTTCCTAAAATATCACTGATCAAGCTTTCTCAAAAGGAAATAATATTCTGCTTTTTTCGATGAACATTGTGTTTTAGGTACAAGGAAGAATTTTCTATGTGTGCCACCTCACCAAGGAGCTGTGGTCAAAAAGTACATGTTGCTTTGCCCACTTAAGATCTCATAAGCCCCTTGCTACCTTGCAAAGCCCTGCAAAGTTGCCATTTGCAGGGAAGGTGATGCTTAACTCATGTTCCTCCATTCCCCCCCCCCCAACTTTTCCACCCCATCACTGTTTTCAGATGCCTCTGGAACTTTAAAAATACATCCAGTTACAGCTTTATTTTCATTGACTATCTCCCAAAATTGTTCTCATGATGTCATCTGTGTCACACACATTTAATGTGGTTTTTCCAATCATCTAAGTGTTGCTGGGGAAAGGGAAGGAAGGGGAAAAAACAATACTATATTTTGCCACAGAGAGCTGCCTGCCATCTATAGTCATGAGACTGTGATGCATTTGCCATCACAACAATATTTTTCTTGGCACAAGCCATCAGCTTCCTTTGAGCCCATTCAAGAATGCGCCAAGACGCTACAGCGCTTACTGATCCAGTTGCATCAGAGATAATGGGGCATGTTACTGAGATAATGGGGCATGTTGTTACTCACTCCCAGATTTGGGAGTGAGTTTTGGGTGGGATATGTTGCTCAAATTATTCTTTAGCAGTAACGCTTAGGGCTTTACCGCATGAGCCCTGTTCTTGCAGCAATCATATCAGGTGGGAAAAGGAAAACATACCGCATTCAGAATGCCAATGTCACATATCTTTGGAACTATGCGACTTGGGCTGCTGCCGCCATTGCACTTTAACTACACTTCCCTGCCTTATGCCCTACCCGGCTTGCTTTTTACTGTTTTTATTTTTTATTTTTATTTATTTGTCTTTTAGCTCATGCAATTCCAGATCTCTGCTACAATAATGTCAGTAAAATGTTTTTAAAAAGAATGAAATGGGGGGGGGGGGGGGAGGTAACTGGGATGTTTGCAAATAGCAAACAGGATGGGGGATAAGGGGAGAGGAGAGGACACTGACACCACATGACTGACAATATCGCAACTGGCCTGATAGCAATGTTTTGCACCTGGACACTTGTACCATTGACAGCTCATTGATGGATTTTCCCTGTCAATGAAAAGGGACACCATAATCATTATGGGGGGGACGCCAGAAGCAAAGGACAAAATGGTGCCTGATTTTGATTCCATGTACAGAAGTGAACTAGAATGGCAAGAGGACTTTATTCATGATGGGATAATGCCTATACTGTACCTGAGGGCAACAGATTCATTAAGACAGGAGATACACATCTCCATTTAGTTGCCCAAATGACTGCTAGCTTTGGTGGGTTTATCTGGAAAATATCCACTCTCTTCTTTCTTGCTGTCTTTTGTGCCATCTTTTCCTCCTTGGCCTATTTATTCACCTATCACTATTCTTGTATTTAAACCAAATGTACTAAGCTGGTTCCCTGTGTTCCTTTAAAAACACAAAGTCAAATAAATCATAAAACAAATTCACTGATTATAGTCATAAAGTAAAGTACTGTATTAACAAACAAAGTTTGTAAGGAGAGGAGGGATGAGGGAGGGAGAGAAAAAACTCTCCTTCATACTGACACTGGTTCCAGAAACCTTAACATCAAATTCCAAAGAGAGAATCATACCTGCCACTTTGACTTCATTATGTCCACAGGCTCTGCACGGCAAGATCTGGAATTCTTCTGCTTGATGCATGGAATAATCTGTACTGGCCACAACAATCTTATCTCCAACTTTCCACGACTGCACATTATCTGCCAGTCTCAAGATGGAGCTGTTTACATTGGTGTCAACAATGACAGTAAGCTTGGGTCTCACTGTAGAGAAGGAGGGGAAAGATGGGGAAAGACAGAAGAGTAATTAAGATGATTCCTCAATCACCAAGTTTCAATACCCCCCCACAACATTTTACAGAGGAAAACTGGGATACATGTGGCTGTGTAATATCAGAGTGTGGTCAAGATGACCAAAGTTATTAATGAGGAAGAACAGACAAGCAAGGAGAGGATGCAGCAGTTTGTTTTTGCTTTCGTCTACTGGGAAAGGTAAGATTCTGCCACTCCTCTCGCCTTTGTTGAGTTAGTTCAGACCAAACTACTTATAGAATCATAAAATGATAGAGTTGGAAGAGACCACAAGGGCCATCAGTCCAACCCCCTGCCATGCAGGAACTCTCAGTCAAAGCATACCTGACAGACCACCATCCAGCCTCTACACTTTGCTTTTGCACTTTGCACTTTTGTACTTTTGCACTCTGAATCCCATATGCAGCAACTGAAGTAAGCTAAGGACAAAGGGGGAAAGTGGGAGGTGGAGAGAGAAACTGGGACATTTCAACAGAGGCTCAAGATGGGGGATGTAGAAGATTAACCGGGACTGTTCTTGCCAAATCAGGACAGTTGGAGGGTAGGCACAGTTTTCACTTAAGCTTACAGAACATTTTTGGTGGTGCAAACTCTTCATGGTAGTACTCACAGTGCCACAAAGAAGAGAGTCTCTCTTTCACACACTAGAGATAGTACAATCCCCAGTTTATTAGAATAATGTGAGAGTCATAGAGTGATAACCTGGCAATATAGTGGTTAGTATGTTGGATTTGGCTGAAAAGGGCTGGATGAGAAAGGTAAAGAAAGATAGAATATGTCCTCAAACAGCATAGAGCTAAAAGCAAGATTCTGCATGAGTTTCTTTTCCCAGCACTCGAGGAAAACACTTTATCTCAAAACCAACAATCAACGTCTAGCAGCTTTCATATCCATTAGGTTTTTTGTAAAGCCCAAATTCTCACTACAAAGACAAAGCAAAATACCAAATAGCCAGAGCAACTGATTGTGTACTTTGTGATAAAAGTTTTAACCTTGGCACAGAGAAAGCTCTTTATAGTATTAAAAAGATCAGGATATTGGTGGACAAGTTGATTTATGCTCCCTGAAGATTCAGGTGGCCATCCCCCCCCCCAAAAAGCAACATCATATTCAATTCTGGGCAATTTTCATCCCCAAAACTGCACAGTATGCTAGCCAAATGTGCAAAACATGCAAATCCACTCCACCTACCAACACCACCCCAAATATCTCTATTTTCAACAGAGTCCTTCTCAAAGCAATGGCCAGAAGTATAGTTGCGCCTCCATTTGTGCATACTTCAGTTCCGTGACCCTCGCTTACTTGTGGAGAAGGTTAAAATGGGGCACGCACTTCTATTCAAGCCTATGGATACTTTGGCCTGTGGCGGGTGTAGCCTATGTGGGAATCGTCTAGGACAATGTTTCCCAAACTTTGGTCCTCCAGATGTTTTGGACTACAGCTCCCAGAATTCCTGACCATTAACCCATCTGGCTGGGGCTACTGGAAGCTGAAGTCCAAAACATCAGGAGAACCAAAGGTTGAGTGGCAGATTATAAAATCATTCCCACTATTTAAAATGTCAGAGCACTGGCCCTCTAAGGCCTGGCTCCACTGCTTTTCACATCAACCCTGCTCTTTTAAATCAACAAAAACAAATCCTTGCTTTTCACACCAATAAAACCAAGTGGCAGAATGTCCCCAGTTAAGTATGAGACAGATTCTGCAACCATGCTACTGGATCTGAGTTGGTGTTTTTAATTGGTTTGCACAATTCAAGAAGGACTACAAAATAGGACCTATTCATTCTATATTGGCAAATGTGTTTTTCCACTAACCCCTTAACTAAATTTAAATGCAGCTCTCCATGGCTCAGTTGCACCACTCCCTTTTCCTCCCAGCATTTATGGCCAATCTGAGCTGTCATTTCAAGATGCTGCAGAAGCCAACATAATGACTGTTTTAAATGCCAGTTAACAAAAATGAGCACCTTTTTGACTCCCTAAAAAGGTTAAAAGAATTCCATAGAACCATTAGCTTCCTTAAAAAAAAAATCAAAGATGGCAAAAACAAAAAAAAAAGTTTTTTTTATTGGGGGGGGGGGGGGGAGATTATAATATTAACTAAAATAAATACTTTGTTGGCTTGATGGAGCAGAGAACTTTTGTGGGTTGTACTGAGTATTTCAATGTAGTTTGGCTGGAAATTAGCAATGCCAGTATGTCACTCCGTTCCACTCCAGTTTGTTTGTCTTGGGCCCATTTCCATACATGGAACGGAAAAATGATCAGGCATGGTTCCTGATTGAAAATATCCCAGGCTCATTCCCTGGCATCTCTAGGGCTGCTTCTGGTCAATGCAGACCAAAGCAAGGGAAATGGTGGTCCTCAAAATGTGGTTGGACTCTACTTCCCACCAGCCCTTGCCAGATCATTTAATGCTGAAGGTTAAGAGTGGTACTTTATCAAGATGTGGAGTATCTACATCTTCTCTACCAGTAGCACAAAGGATGGACCCAAGTTCTGCCTTGCACCAAGCGAGCTTCCTATGTGCTTGTATAAAGATGTTTAAAACATATGGTACTCATTGAGAAAATGATAAAGCGCAGCCTAATTTTTCACACTTTGGGAATGTTTCTCTTTTGCAAAAGAATAACATTTGTGTGCAGAAAACTATGTCTCCTGAAGACACTGTTTTCTGGGCAATGAGGCTGTTCCTTCTGAAAATGGAGGCACTATACTGACATCATGTTAAGTAGCCACTGACAGAACTAACTCATCTGTGAATTTCTCCAGTACTTTGGTAGAATCCAAAGGAGGCATAATTCACTTCAGACTAAAAATATAATTCTTCACTAATTTTCTTTTCAAGGGGAGCATTGAGCAATTTCAGCATTTTTTTCCCTGCTGTGAGAAAATCTTTCGAACAGTTCTTACTCTGCACAAAACTTGCAAAATGTGCCTGTATTGCACAGAAACAACATTTTCTAACCAAGAAATAGCATTCTCTACACAGAAAGTAACATTTCTGCATAGAAATACCATTTTCCATATAAAACAACCATGTGCAAATTTTGTGTAGACTTTGACTTTGAAAATTCTCATTAATGTGGGATTTGTCTCATCAGGGTTTTTCAACACTGAAAACAAATTGTTTTCAACCATTTTTCAACCATATTCAAATATGTTTTTCCATCTCTCTACTTCAAACTATAGATGGATGGTGTCATTTCTGAGTTCTCCCTGTGAACAAGAAAATATTGAGAAACACCAACTCAATGCAGGTAGAAAGGTAGGGCATCAGGCAAAAAAAAACCCCATCAAACCTGGCCTAGAGTTTTTGCTTTGGTAGTTTTTAACTTATATTAAGCTATTTGAAAGTTCCTCCATCTAAAGAAAATAAAATAGTACCCAAATGAAAACGAATAGTTTAAATAGCAACCCCAAGTTCCTAGCACCTCATCCAGCTGCATGTGTAGATTGTATTATTCAAATAGTCTGACCCTGGATTCCTGGATTTTTTAAAATGTCTTTAAACTGCTAAATGCTTTGTGACTATACTGCTGGGAGATGCATGTGAGGACTAGTAACTTAATGTGGAGAATGGGAAGTTGGTAAGCAGAAATGAGAGAGGGAAAGAGAAACTGTGCAAATGAAGCAGTTTCAGATTTTCATGTAAATCCTCCATTACAGAAGTATGTACAGTTCTGCGGTTAAGTCTAGCTTCATGTATATATAATAAAGAAATAGGTCAGTAGAAGCAAGTTTCAGCATAGAAGTCTCTTTTCCTAATCTTATGGTGCCTAGTTTTCCAAAATGAATCACATACCAGGCTTGCCGCATAAAAAGCGCACTCTGTAGTTATGGCAGCCTCCATGAGCTTGTTCTGGACCACGGCAAAAGAACCTATAATCTCGACCATTTTTGTAGAGAACCTCAGTTGTTAATTTAGCTCCATCAAGAGTGAATGCCTGGGATAAAAACAAATACAAACCAAGGAGTCGTCAAATGTAAAAAATTAAATATGAAAATATGCTCTGCCATATCTTGAGGAAAAGAGAGCAGATATGTGTGCTTTCACATCAAACAATGCACTACAACAGAAGAGGCAGAATACAAGTAGGATAAAGTGCACACTAGTTTGAGCTCACTGGAGGAAAAGTGGGATATAAATCTAACACTAAAGAATAAGAAACAAAATTGTGGCCCCATATAGACAGGCCAAAATAAAGCTGCTTTGCTTCACTTTGGAGGTTTGCTGATGAAATGATGCATGTGTCCTAAGAGGCCAGAAGCCACACCAAAGCCATGCTTCAGTCCTAAGGACTGGAGCACAGCTTTGGTGCAGCTTCTGGACTCTTAGGATGCATGCATCATTTAAACAGCATACCTTCAAAGTGACCCGAAGCAGCTTTATTTTGGCCTGTCTGTATAGATAGTTAACCTTCTTAAAGTCCTACTCTGCTAGGTAATGGCATAGAAGTGTCCCTAGGTTCTCCAGCGTCACTCCAACAAAGCATGAAATCTGGCATATTCTACCAAGTTGTTAGCCTTTGGAGCACAGCCCTGGAAGAAATTCCAGCTAAGAACAGAGAGGAGGTCAGTCACTGTTGATGAATTAATTACAGAAACCATGAATGCAACAGAATGTGTGAAATACTTACTAGCTGTTGTGAAGAAGGGGCTACCAGCATTAATGAAACACACATCTTCAAGGCAAAAGACAGTTAGTAGAGGTGGCAATAAGGAAGAACAGCCAGCTTGGCTGACATACCTGGATATCAACAGGGTTGTCACAAACTTCTGGGTGAGCAGCTCGGAAGTCTGAGAGTCTCTCCCCACCTTTGGATTTGGATTTTTCAGGCTTTTCAAACCATTCAGTCCATGCAACATCTGGTGGAGAGGGAAAGCCGTTGATTCAACAAAAGGTCATTAGGACAGAAAACCCTTAACCAATGTGACAAAAATGTGCTCCATGGATGTTGATGCCAAACCCTGTTAAGTTTCTTCAGCTACTGCCCACTCCCTGGCATTCACTCTGGATCTGTCAGCTGCTATTTGAGGATGTTACGAAGTGCATCAAACACGGAGGGACATGGGAAGGAAGGAGAGGAAGCCTTGTGTGGCTAAAAAAAAATGGGAGTCACAGTTACAATATCATGCAGCCTTCCTCAATCTGCCAATCCTTTATACATGTTGGCACCAAAAATCCTATACTGCCTGGGGATGATGGGAATGGCAATGAAGCCATGGACGGTGCTGGGCTGGGGAAGACTGCCATGCAGCAATGCTCCAGTATTCTCTTTGTTTATTAGCCAATAATGAAAAAATAATGGCTGTACGCTCAAGGCCTAATATATGGGATCACTTGCCTGGAGTTTCTATGTGTGGGGTCCAAATTCAAATTTGATGTGGACAGTAAACACATGCCAGCATTGATTATCTGGCCCAATTGCGGCCATCTATCTTCTATAGCAAGGGGAACGAAGCTCACATGATCTGGAATAGTGTGTTGTAGTAGTTAAAAGTGCAGGACTACAATCTGAGAAATCCAGACTCAGATCTCCACTGAGCTCACTATTTATGTCCATCAATCTTTGTGGGGATTATCTAGGAAGGAGACATGTGCACTGCATTGAGCTCCTTGGAGGAAGATGGGATGTAAATAAAAAACAAATACATGTGAGGGCTATTCATGTGTGGTGTCCATGCCTGCATTTCCAGTCGAGTGATAAGTGCGCCCTACTGTTTCAAAATGCATGCCATCTCCTATTGAATTTTCATAATAATTTCATAATAAGTGTGACTATATAAGCAGCAAACCAATGGCAAGCCGCCTCTGAGCAAATCTTGCCAAGAAAACTCCATGATACGGTTGCCACAAGTCAGAAATGCCTTGAAGGAACACAGCAGCAGCAAATACAAGCAAGATCTTTTTTTCGTGTTGCTGTTTTGGTTGGAGGCATTGCTAATGGAACCGGTTCTGAACCACGATGGAATACTGGTTGCAAAAAGGTGGTGATTTAATGTTGCAATTAATCTTACATTTTACAGAGAATGAGGATGTCAACTTGTAATTTTCCTACGCATTTGTTAGCTAATCATAGGTCTCCATCTGAACAAGTATGGATGATAATGACAAACAATAACTATAGTTAGAAAACAAGCATCACTGTTTATCCAACCTCTGGTTGGTTCATTGCAAGGCATACATTTCACTCTGTGGTAACAGAACAGCTTTTACTAAGCCCAGAGGAATGATTATGTATACAACAAGGAGGGGGGAAAATTGCAACTGTATTATTTAGCTGCCTGCATGTGCTCTCATTTTCAAACTAGCCAAGAGGAAGGAAGAGGAGGAGATAATCTCACCTTGAACCCACTCACTGGTTGCAGACACATTAAAATGCTCTCCGTTTTCTGCTTGGAACACTTTGAATACTCTGGCTACTGCTGAGCCTTTGCGTCCTATCAAAAAAAATTAAATTAAATTAATAGAAATGTGATAGCCATCTTGAAATATCTAAAGCAATGCCATGTTGAAGATGGAGCAAGTTCCAGAAACTAAGGTTTCCAGACGCTTTGAAGGCAGGGTGTTTATACAATTCATGCCTCAAAAGCAGCTGTAAACTGGAATGAAGTCATGCTCCAGGGCTAAAAACTGGAGCAAAAAGAAACCCGGACAGTCCAACTCAAAACACAAAACACATATCTTTGCTGCTGCATATAAATGCCCTGGCGCAAGTGTGGGGCTGCGGCAAATCAAAGAAATGAAAGTGCGACAATTCCAATGGATGTAATTACAATATACACAAGCCAGACAGTCCAACAGTGGGGCATGGGGTGAAGCGGGTTAAAGGGGGCATGTAGGGGGTGCCTCCATGGTTGTGCCTTGCCAGTGTATCACTTGCACACCGAGGTAGAGTATTGTGCATGTGACTGTGTGTTTGGTGAAAGGGGTGGCCATGCAATGGGATGGCATCTGGGTGGATATGGGAGGTACTTGCTTTCTTTAGTCATAGTTCCTCCTTTCATCGCCACACAAACCAGCTCACAAAGTTTAATTTGAAAATCAGAGTTTGCAGCTGGTCCTGCTGCTGTCTTTCAATTCAGACTGCAGACAAACTCAAGCTCAAGAGGCTTTTGCACCATACATTTATGAAGCTATGTCACAAATAGATAGAATACAAAAGCCAGCATATAATGCTGCACCGTGATTTTTCTGCTGTATGTCTGAAAAACTCATGGTTTGTGGGTTATTAGTTATGATTTTGGGAGCTATTCTGGACACAACTGTTTAATCTGGACCCCTACTTGCATAGCTGCCATTTCCTTCCAGTTACCTTGGTATTCTATGTGGTCTTCAACAGAAGTAGAAGGGCTTCCTTTTACTGTGATAAAGCTCCATGGATGCCTAGGAAAAATTGGAACAAGAAAATTATTGTATTTATTCACATCAAAAATGTGTTTACCGTGACAGTTCCTTTGCTCCCTTTTTCATGACCATAGGACCAATCTCGGTTATGAGATAGGCACCTTCTATGAAGCTGTGGAGCCCAGCAGGGAGCTACTGGGAAACCATTCTGGAAAAATTGGACCACTAAGATTCCTATGTATTTGAGCCTCCTTTTACTCCTCCAATTACAGAAATTGTAAATTTACAACACTTTAGAAATAAACCAATTATTATTATTATTATTATTATTATTATTATTATTATTCAATCAGAAGTCTTCTAAATGATCAAGCACTAAGAAATATGAAGACAGCCATTGTTGAGCTCTCCAGGAATACTAAAGGCTGCCTGCCATCTATCCTATCTACATCTACTTGAGAGTAAGTTACATTGAACACATGGAAGGTATTTCTAAACACACCCTGCACTTGTAAAAGTATTCATCTTCATGAATGTTTTAATGACAATGGATGGGGAAAGTATTTTGCTCTCCCTTTCCAAATGAATGCAAGTAGGCAAAATGAATAACAACCTGGCTGTGAACGTTGAGCCCATCGCACCTTTAAAAACAGCTCTAATGTCCCTGTGTAAAGGTAAACCATTCTTTTCACCTCATCCTATAGTATAGAATGAACTTATATTTGGAAAACAGTGAACAATAGAAAGCCAAACACAGAATCATACATAGACACAGATTTAAATACATACATTTATATCGCTGCACAGAACGCTGACTTTGCAAACTTCCTACAGACTATACAGAACCCAGAAATGTAATTTTGAAAACAAACATATAATTCTATGGGGAAAATAGTAAATGATTTTAAATAGTTTAATCCCCAGTTCCATAGTTCAATTGCATAGGGTGCAGGAATAATAATTCTGTAAAAACATTAGCCACTGTTTTTCTCTTTGAGGGCAATTTCCAATTGACACTGACAAGAGTTGGAAGGAGTGCTGATTGACTGTCCTCCAACCCAAGAAAAATGAAAGATGCATCTGATTAAAATCAACACCATAATAAATTTGCCATTTAAAAGATGTTACAAGATTGTTACCTGTGAAAACCTGGTAAATACCTTTTCAAAGCCAAGGTGATTTGGGGGCAGGCCCATACAAATTGCAACAAGGGATGCTTAAGGAATTCTATTCTACCAATTCTGACATGATCTGACATGACCTCCACTATCTTTGCATTTCATCAATGTTCCATTGCAGCTCTGGCCTCAAAATATCATATCCAAATTAGATCTGACAAATCTGCCTATTTTACATTTTGTAAAGTGTATGTGTTTTCCGAGCACAGGTTTGCTCCATTCCATTTCTACATTAGAAAGCAATTGGCAGGGCACTGTGCACAGATGGAAAATTGTGTTTGGTTTAGTGGGTTGCTAGTTGCACAGCATCAACTTTCCAAAGTTATCAGTGGTTTACATAAGCTGATAGTCATGGCTAGAAAATCATGGCTGCCCAGAAAGAAGGATGAACTGCAAGGGCTGAAGTAAAACAAATGTTATCAAAAACAAATGCTGTTGGTTTTGGAGGGAGGGAGAATGAGTTTTATTGTGTATTATTCTATTTTAACCTTGTTGTAAGCCGCCTCGATCCTGCGGGAGAGGTGGGATAAAAATACTTACTTTTTTTGGACAACTCCCAGAATCGCACAGCAATTGGCCATGTTCCCTGGAGATTTCTGGGGAGTTGTAGCCCAAAAATGCTCCCCAGCTCTCATTAAAATATAACATCCTAAACTGCAATGGTCACTTTTGCTCAAAACTGCCACCCCATCCTCCACTCAAGATGCAGCAATGTCTGATTTTGATTCTATGCAACAAACCTAGGAGAAACGTCTAAGACAACTGCCAAACAGAGACAGCAAGATTTGTCAGGGAGCCAAGTGTGACTGCTGGCACTTTCCCTCTCGGTGACACATAGGCAAAGGCATTTGGACAACTATGATCTCCATCCAAATGAGTGGGATGGACTAGCAGGAGAAACAGCATGCTGACTGCTTTGAATTACTGGGAGGGTTTTGTTATTGTTCTCATATGCATGCCTATCTGTTAAAATCAAAACAATGCGAATGAAATCTGTTTGATAAACTTAATACAGTAGGGAAACAGCATTCTATGCAAACACACAGACACAGACAGACAGACACACCCTCAAAAGCAAGAAAGGTACAAAGGTTCTTCACATCCAACATGGAACAATGTCTCCTGCAGTGTGACCCTAGGCATGTTAACTCAAAAGGCAAATTTATTTCTAGATTGGTTTTATGGGGACAGCCAATGTAGTGATTTGAGCTCAGACAACAACTCTGCAGATCATGGTTCAAATCCCTCTTCGACCATGCAAGTCACAGTCTCTCAGGTTCAAAGGAAAGCAAATGCAACCCCCTTCTGAACAGATCTTATCAAGAAAACCCTGTGATAGGTTCCCCTTAGTGTTGCCATAAGCCAGAAATAACTAGAAGGGACACAACAACAAATGTTTCATGGGGCTGCAGCTCAGTTGCCAAGTCTAGAAGACAGAACTGAGGCTGGGGAGTATCAGTGGAAAATCTCTATCTAACTGGCATGATGAGGCTTTTTCGAGGATAGTCAAAATTCATGGCATGCAGGGTTGGAAGTCAGGAAGTAGCTATTAATGAGTTTGTGTTTACCTAAATATCAAATGAAAGCATTGATGTCAGTTAATCTAACCATGTATTTCTCTGTATAATTAACACATTATCCACATTCATAAATTACACAACACAGAGATTTTTCTCTACATGATAATACAGGGTTTGGCATCTCTTTCAGCCTATATAAAAGGAAAAGCTTTCAGGCTTTCAATTAGGAGAGATCCCTTATAATAAGGGGCACCTGTCAACTAGACCAACCCTAGACTTTCCTCAATAAAGTGACATTTGCTCTCAAGCTCTGAAGAATCTCAATCAAACATCTGCAGCCAAGGTACTGAATCCCTTTCAGACTGTCTCATTAATACTCAATGTGGAATGGAAGACAATTTTTTACAAACTGTGTGAGGATGTCTGTGCTTCTGGAAAATAAGCGGTATTATTTTAGCTACAGGAAGAAAACAATAAGGCCTCTGTGCTGTGCTGCCTTGACCAAGCAGGCTCCTACCTAAAGCCGAGGTGGAGGAAATGCTTGCTGCCCAGTTTGGTCATTGCTTTCCTGGCTGAGTCATCCAAATTCTTGGATCCTTCATCATTCACTGCAACTGACAGGATCATGCCATCACCAACTGCATTCAAATACTGGACAAGGCGGATGCTTTCGCCTTTGAGCTTGTAGGTGTCAAATCTAAAGAAATGAAGAAGAGCAGGTTAGCATGAGCAACAGCAGCAACATATAATTATCCATAGATGAAGTGGAGAATAAAGGTATATGGTGACCATCTGGTTTTTTTTCTGCAGCAACTCATAGCTAAGCTCTGTCTAAAACAATGGATGATACAGAAGGTTTAAGAAAATGACACTCTTCCAATAACATATTCTTATTGACATGATGGGGAACCCCCCAAGATGGAGAACCTTCATGCACTGACTCAATTCAGCCCATGGAGATAAGTCCATGGGAGGTTTGAGGACCTCCTTCCATATTCTAACTCCCATTGCTCTGGACTCTGAGAGACAGGCACACCTTCTCCATACTTTGACCCAGCAGCTGGTTTGAGGCCCTCCTTCCATGTTCCAAACTGCCATTGCCATGGCCTCTGAAAGAAAGAAGAGAAGCTAGCATCTGCTGGACATAATCCCTTCCTCCACTGCCATTCCTTTTTCTTCTGTGTCATGCCTTGTGCGTCATGCCAGTTCCTAAGGGCTGGGAACTGTCAAATTAATGATTAGTAAGTCACCCTGGAAGACTTTTTTGGCTGAAGGACTGGGGTATAAATACTTTAAATCAAGTGTGCAAAGAATGGTCGGTTGACTGAATTTGACCTGCCAGGGCCATTTTTCTATTCCTCAAGGGGGCAAAAAAAATTGCTCTGAAATGACCGCTAGGAATATGGACAGCATTTCTACCATGACTGATAGAAAGTTGTTGTCCATCTGCCACCACCATGTCTTCTAGGGTACCAGAAAGGCCTAAATCATTGTGAGAATGCCCCCATGCCCCATAGGGCATAATTGGTAGAATTTGAGAACAATTTATTTTGCAGGAATGGATGCAATGGGGGGTATGGCCCATTAGGTCTCCTAATGCAGTGTACTAGCCTTCAGCAACTGCCCACGCTCCTGGAAATTAACCAACCAACCAATCACTCAATTGATCAATCTGTCAGGTCCACTCAATAGTTATTGCTACAGAAAGACAAATGTTCTCTCTAGTACTGAGTGAAGAAAGCCCATTCTTATCCCCAATCATGACCAAAATGTAGAGCAGTGTTTCCCCATCCAGTGCGAAAGGAAGGCAGCTTCTTTCTCACATTGACCCTCATGTCTCTCCTGTAGAGAAAAAGGGACTCTGATGAAGTGAGCAACCACAGTTCCCCAAACGCCATCTGGCCACATTTTAGAAGGCAATCTCCCCCTCCCAAAGGCAGAAGCATTTTCTTCTAAAATGTTATATTCTGTTGGCCTTTGAACACACGCTCTTTTCACATAGGAACTCTCACTGTGACGTCTGCTTACAACATTAGGCTCTTGAAACAGCTTACGGCAGATCTAAACAAAATACTTCACACCAACACCAAAAGCCCATGCAGGTAATAATATAGCCAAAACTAATATAGCGTAATATATCCAAATAGTAATATATCCAAAACCCACTCCAGGAAAAATTCCACTAGGCTTTTGGATGTCAGGCATGCATGTCTCTCACAAGATGAAAGAGAAGATGCCACAAGGAGATCCCCAATTTATATTTATGGCAAAATACATGCCGGAGGTGGTGATGGTGGAGACCCAAACATTGACATATAGGATCCTTATAGCTTTCTACTATCAGCAAACTCCTCAACTTTTGCTAGTGTGGCACTTCAAATATAACTCAGTACAAGGGTTTTCAGTGCACGTGTATGAAGGATTTTCCTTTTCATAGCAGAGCTGGGAACTAAATCCTTAAAAATCATGACACTTACTACTTTTACACTTTGGACAGTGGAAACATTTTCCTATGGGAAATTTTTGTGGGTGGATGACACACATGTTTGAGCTCCTAGATTGGTTCAGAACTTCTATAAGAAGTATTTTGGCAAGCCTTGGTCATGACTGATGTATCTTAGTTAATTTGTCAACCATGTCTTATCTAGGTAATCTTTTCATGTATGATGTTTTCTGACTTTTGCTATTGCTGTCTGTGCTTTGCCTGGGGTGGGGCAGAATATCATAGAGCCCATAGCCTCACAGGCCTCTCAGCCATGCAAAAGACTCTTTACTGCTCTGCAACCATGTTGGAGTGGGCCTGGTGTGTTGGGAGGGGTGAGCAGCTGCAGATGATGTAGGATCCTTGTAGGAACCAAAGTCATTGTAGGGTTGGATGGTAACAAGTGGGAAAATATTCAGGCTTTTGGGAGGGGAGAGTGACTTGCGGGGAGTTCTTAAAAGTGAAACCTATGCTGTAGCCACAGATCTGGCAATGAACATGTCACTGTATTGAGCCTAATCTTCAATAAAAACTTTTTTTGATTCACCCATGCAGTCTATTCTTTAAGTTAAGCAGAGACAGGGTATCACAGCAGATAGCTGCCCATACTCTTTTGGAACGCATCGAGAGAAAGACATTCTGGAATCTCCCTGGCTCATTGCTAAACTACTCCTACCACCAAGAAGTTGATTCTAATGCTCAATTGAAATCTAACCTCCTGTAACTACAAACCATTAAAACTGGTCCTACCAACTAGGACAGCAAAGAACAGGCCTGCCCTCTCCTCTCTGTGACAGCCCTTGAGGTATTTAAAGAATGCAATCATGTTACCCCTCTACAGTATTTCTCTTCATCAAATTGAACATAACTGAAAAATTATGAGCAATTGCTGGAGTGCAACTAGAGAAGGGCAACCAAAATGGTGGAAACCATTCCTTATAAGGAGAGACTTAGGGAGCTGGGTATGTTTAGCCTAAAGAAGAGATGGTTGGGAGGTGATATGATAACCCTGTTTAAGTATCTGAGGATAGAGCAAGCTTGTTTTCCGCTGCTCCAGAGAATGACACGAAAAATGGATGCAAGCTACAGGAAAAGAGATTCCACCTAAATGTCAGGAGGAATTTCCTGAGAGTAAGAGTTGTTTGACAGTGGAACACACTCCTTCAGAGAGTGGTGGAGTCTCCTTCTTTGGAGGTCTTTAAACAGAGGCTGAATGGCCATCTGTCGGGGATGCTCTTTGTGAGTTCCTGCATGATGGGGATGGACTGGATGGCCCTTGGGGTCTCTTCCAACTCTATGAATCTATTATTCTAATTGATTCCATGGAATAATCTTTTTGAGGAGCTGGGGAAGTTGCTATTTGTTTTATTGTTTTGTTTTTAAATCTAAGAATCTAATAGAGAGTTTTAAATGATTTTACACTCTTTAAAATATAATGGCTTTTTAAATATGATAACTTGTTTAATTGTGTTTTAACTTTTTCAACATTCGGTTCTAACGTTTTCTTTTTTTCAGCATTTTTATGACACCTTGAGTCCCAGGGTACGAGAAATGTGGAATATTAATAAAATAAAATAAAATAAAATAAAATAAAATAAAAAGTACCTGTCAGAATGGATAACTGCTCCTGTCTTTGGATCAATGACATGGACAATAATACCACGATGGCCCCAGCTTCGTTCAAAGTAGTAGCCACCTTCCTGCATGCCACCTGGATTCAAAGTCTTGTTTAGAAAAGTCCACGAGAGCTTTTTCTCACCATGGATCTCCAAGGTCCCACCATTGATGACACCAATATATTTCTTCCCAAAATCGCTGTCTGGTTGGGTGCCATCATCAGCACTATGATTAAAACAACACAAACCAACAGGATCATTACATTAGTGATATAGACTTGAACGCTCAGTTAACTAAAAGTGATTTGCAATGTAATTCTTTATAGCCTATATGAAGAATTTGGTATTCCAAGACTGTACAATTATTTTTCACTTTAGCGAGTATCTATTTATCTACAAGTCCCATTTAACTGGGTGGAGCTTACTGCCAAGGAGACACGTGTAAACACTGCAAACCTTTCACTACCAAGAATCTTTGCATTGCATTGCATTCTTCTCCTGGGTGGAAAGGGCAAAACAGAATTTCTGTATTTACATCCAGAACCTGTTTTTGGTTCACCCTTGTCCAACCAAAACAGAGTGAGATTGGTTAAAACAAAGAAACCCACACTGTGATGTTCTGGACTCATGTGAAAGAAAATATTGTGTATATTAAAGGTAAGGTATGGGGATGTATGTAACATATAATAAATGGAATCCGATCACTGGACAGAAAGGAAGAGTTGACTATAATGCACTTGCACCTCGGGATGCTTTCTTTCCCTGTGCTTTGAGACGCTCCTCAGAAAGTCGGAGCCTCAAAGACATAATCTTTGCACTAACAGCATTGCTCCAATTTCCTTCCCAACTACACTAGGCTGATATATCACTATCTTTAAAAAAAATGGCTTTGAAGGGTTAGTTTTCAAAATTATGGGATGATGGCTGCTTAAATACATACCGTCCATACAAAATGATTGTCAGGTTGCTCCGGAAAGGGCAGCTCTCACTCCCAATATAGAGTGCTCCGTCGTTTTCAATCAGAATGTGTCGAGTCCGCAAAACAATAGGGTTTGTCTTGTCCTTAATCACTAGCTTTCCTAAAGAGAAGGAAAAGGTTGTTGATTTAAGATTTGACCACATCAGAGTTACAGAGTTTCCTTTTACCCTATCCAGGCTTGGGTCTTCGCATTGTGATGTTTTAATAGAGGCACAACTAACAATGTTTATATAAAGCTGAACCTTTTTTGTTCTGTCAAATTCTCTCTGAAGTTCTTTGGGAATAAAGCCATGGTTCTGTATATTCCCCTATGTCTATACAATTTCCTTCCTAGAACAAATATTTGCATCCTAACAATTTCAGGTTTTTTAAAACGTCCCTAATACTTGTGGCAGAAATCTCCATGAGATTCACCATTAATCGGAAACGTATACATTCTATGTTGAATATATAGATCACAATTCTACTCAGAAAATGTGAATTGTGAAACTCATGTTACGAAAGCTATATAATTATGCATTTTGCCACTGCTAGCTATATAGGCTACCTACTCCCAGAGCTACCAAACCTACTTCATAGGATCATAGGAAATACTCCTCAATTCCACCAGTGATCACACCCAACTTTCTGGGTTTTTTTAAAATAAATTTTGCATTTTAAAAGAAATACAGAAATGGAGATTCTCAATCAATTCTATGTTTAGCTGTTGCTGTGGGATATGAATATCTCTGACCTTAGATCGTAGTTCTTGATGCACTACAACTTCCATTATCCCTAGCCAGCAAAGTGCATGGGTAGAGCTGATGGGAGTTGCAATCCAATTTCAGTACCATAGTTTAGAAAGGACAAAACAACCAGTGTCCAACCTGCCCAGTAGTGGTGCAGAATAACACTAATAATCTTTGTGCCCTCCCCAATGCAGACCAACGTATGCAAGTGATGTGTTATGATGTGTTCCATGATCAACAATATGATGCATCAGAAATGGCAAACATGGTCTGCCATTCCCACAAGTTTTAACAAATTTAACCAAGAGATGTGGTGAAAGCAACATTAGAAGGCCCATATATTTGCTATGCTTGTTCTAAACCTAAACACAGTGGTGCCTATACAGTCAAGTCTCATATAGACAGATAATGTATTTGTCATTCATAGTTCCAGTCATCATCCCTGCTGTGTCTTCTTTTTTGTTATAGCTGCTTGGGCCTTTGCCTCTTGTAATTATATATACAATAACTGATTAGAAGGGTGCTTAAAAAGGAAGCCGCAAAACCACACAGTCATCAAATGCATTGGTTTGGCTTTTCCATTTCTCTCACCAAAACAACAAAATAAGTTGAGCAACACACTAGGAGGCCATAGTGTTTCCATTTTTTGTGTATGGGTGTAAAAAAATGGACAGTGAAGACAGCTGAGAGCAAGCAAATGAACCCATCTGAAGTGTAGTGCTGAAGGAGAGGTCTGTGGATATTAGAGACTGCTAAAAAGACAAATGAATAAAACTCAGAGCAAACCAAGCCTGAACTCTCACTAGAAGCAATGATGACTAAACTGAGGCTCTCTTACTCATGAGATTAAGTGAATCATTGAAATAGATTATAATGGTTGGTAAAGTGAAAGGCAATAAGAAAAGAGACTGCATTGCAGATGAATTGAGTTAAAGAAAGAAGCCATAGCCCTGAGTTTGCAGGACCTGAGGAGGGCAATTGATGACTGGGGATTTGGAGATCTTTCATTCATAGGGTCAGCATAAGCCAAAGTTGACTTGCTGGTAAATAAAAGGATAAAACATAAGGATATAAGAGGCTTAGGGAGCTGGGTATGTTTAGCCTGGAGAAGAGAAGGTTAAGAGGTGATACGATAGCCCTGTTTAAATATTTGAAAGAATGTTATACAGGTGGAGCAAGTTTGTTTTCTGCAGCTCTAGGCTTGTACATGAGTATACACAGTACCTTTTTGAACTACAGTTTCCAAAATATCCCTGCAAGCATGATTAGTATAGTGGATTCTGAGAATTGAAACCCACATACAGTAATTGACTTTTCTAAGCTCTGGGTCCCATAGCCTGTCCTGATCATGTAAAGTGTTTTATCCACACTTGGTTGAACACAAGATCTACCACATCACATTTCAAGATGAGGCAATGAGATGGGTGGTTTCAGTATGTGCAGTACTGTCACTGCCCCCTACATTAAGCACTTACACAAGTGTTTACCAAGCTGTAACACATTACCTCCATTTGTGATGTGGATGGAATGGACAGTTGCAGAAGAAGACAGAAGGAGCTTTTGGCCTTGGCTGATGTTCACTCGATTATCTTCATCATGCCCAGGATTCCAGAGTTCCAGTTCTGGATCCAAATCAGGACAGGATGGGGCTGCTCCTGCTGATATAACGGAAAGAAGTGGTTAATAACACAGACCTCCTTGTCAGGGGAAATGAATACAAAAATATGAGAGCTTTGCACATGAAAGAAAATGTCAGCCAGCACTTCTCAGTTAAAAGGGGGGATACTTCCATGTGATCCTTATAAACCTTTTTTCATATCCTTGTTCACTGCCTAAGCATGAGTGTGCATCTAACAAGAAAGAAGTAGACCTACTTTCTTCTTTGAAATTTACCACCCAGTTACATGTTAATTGTATGTGTCTTTTCACTGATGGATCCACATTGTCTTTTCTCAGAAACCCAGAAAACCTTTACAGGTTCTACATTGTCTTGTAATTGGGAACTTTGATGGGAATAATACATTTGCCTGGCCAATTTTTCCTAGCATGTAACAGAGGGTTGCATTCCTGGGATCCTTTAACACTACACAAATATACGATTCCACTTTAACTGCTGTGGTTCCACCTTGTTGAATCCTGGGATTGGCAGTTTATAGACGGGCATTTAGATTTCTTAGCGAAAGAGCTCTGGTGTCTCATCAAATACAAAACCCAGGACTCCATCAATTGCAGCCTATGCAACCTATGGTGGTTAAAGTGGAACTATTATCCTGTAATTGTGTAGCGTGGAATGGTCACAGGGTCTCTCTGGGCCTAACAAGCTATTTACCACTTAGAATTACTCTTCCGGGCAGCATACTGATGATATTCATATTTCCTTAGAGCATCCGATGTGGATTTTTGTCCACTGTAAATATTTTACAAAGGAGATATTCAAGAAACTCTACAATAACAGAGACACCTCTCTCGCTCTCTTTTCACAACACTAGTGGGATAAATGGAATTAAATAAACTCTTCCCATCTGCACTGAGTTTCCTGTCACATTCCAAAAAAGTAGTTCAGGGCTGAAATGAATACATCAGTGCACTGCCCTGTGGTTTCTTGACCACATCCTCTGCTGCACTTCTGACTTGGGTTACCATATGTAAAAGGAGGCCATTGTTCTTGTATCTTTCACTGTCATCTAAAAGAAGGGATTTCTACAGGTGTAGCAGCTTACTATACAGAGATTAGAAAAACTAGTTGAGCCAGAACGCCCTCTTCTATACAAAATCATTTTCCTGCTTAGCATATCCACTTAAGGAAATACGTATATCATCAAAAGAGAGTATGGATTTGCATCACATTTCCATATGCCAATAGACCTTAATAATGAAAACATACCCTCCAATATCTAATACTGGGGAGAAAGTTCAGGAGACAGGTATCTCCAACAAGAGCTGTGTTCAGTTTCCCTGTAGCATCTGGCTGGCCACAGCTGAAAGACTGAAAGCTGGGCTAGAGGGAATATTGACCTGACAAAAAGAATGAATTAAAGACCATATACTGAGCTGAGTGGCCCATAAAAACACTTAAGGGAGCATCTGCCTTGGCTTCTGCAAGTGGGTACACAGATGACTGAACAGAAGGGGCAATTTTAATAGCTTATTATAAGGACCGTTTAAGGAAATAATTCAAGCACTGGATGGGGGAATTTTACATAACACAGATGGTTGATGGCCAAGCTTAGGATACATCAAAGATATGGTTGCAAGGTCCAGAAATATCAGGGTGAATTTCATTAATTATGTCTCTGCACATCATGTTCCTCAAACCTACTGTATCTATTTGACCCCATCATGGATGAAATTCCATACTCAGCTGTGCATTTCCTCATCTTTGGCAATCCAATTATACTCTATCCTCCTCCTTTGTTCCTATCTTTGAGCTGCAAATAAGTGATGTGCTTTGGCCTTTCTATTTCTTTTACCATTTAATTAATTAAGAGGCAGGTTTAACAGTAATTTAACAGGCCCCCAGTTCTGAATTCTAAGCAGGCATATTTGGAAAGTTAAAAAATAGCAGGTAAGCAAAGCAATGTAAACAACGGTGAAGGAGAAAACAGTATGTAAATGTTCTTATCATCATGATTATAGACCAAACCAAATAATACAGTAACACTGTTATTTTTTAAAGCACACATTTAAGAGTTTTTACTATTTGCTTGTTAGATTGTTCATTTAATTTATAGCCAGACATTCTTCCAAGATGGGATCCAAAGCAGCTAAACAAAATTTCTTTTCCAGGTTAAATGGCAGATATGTGAAGTTTCATTACTATTATATATTCCTACTTTAGTTCTATTTTATTTTTTTTCCAGTGCAGTGTTTTATTTCAGAAGCCAAGAAAGGTAACTTATTATTAAAAGGTGGCATTAAAATCTTGTAAATGCATTCAGTAAAATCCATAGACTTGTGGGAGAACTCACCCATATGTGGAGCAGGCAATATAAACATGAAGAAAACGAAGCCAGTGGTCAGGGACATCTTTGGGTCTGAAGATACTCTTTGATAGCCCTTATCTTCTGTAGACCTGCAAACAAGTGGAAAATAAAAGCATGAGAAGCTGCTCGGTATATCTTGAAGAACAGGACTAAGCAAGATTAGGCTTAGCTGTACCGCTGTACACATGTTTACTTTCCTTAACTCTGCAGAGCCAAGGGACAAACTAGACTATACTAGCTAATCTTTTTATGCCAAGTCTAGAAGAGTGATGCTCAAAGCAATGGTTCCTGGACTGGTGCCGGCCCCATTTGTTGCTGGTCCCTGGTGAACTTCCAGGAAAGAAGAAAACAATTGTAGCCAATGGGCACAAATACAGTACCAGTCCTGACTCATTAGGAGAAAATAATCCCATCAAACCACATCACCTGAGAAGCACGCTCTATACATGGATGGGGAAAGTGCAAGGGTATAGCTATAAGAGGAGGAAGCAAAAGGAGGGCATTGGTTCTCCCCCCCAAAAGAATTCTGCACCCTCATGAAATTTTCCATCAGTCCCCAGATTTTTAGCATTAAATTTTTTTAATGCTCTAAAGCTGAGGATTTAAAAATACAGTTTAGGCATCCAAAGAATGCAAGGGAATGCAAACACAGCAAATAGAAGCATTCTAGATGCAAAATTATTTTCCACGTTTCATTCTCTGCAATGCTGCAAATTTGGGGAGAGAACCAAAATTTCATTTGGGAGGTCAGAATTCTTATTTGGTGAGGCAATGCCCTGTGGCTACACCTCTGGGAACATGTCACAAACCCAACCCTCAAATCCCTCTGCATCCATTTTTAAAAAAAATTGTGGCATGCTTTCCGTGTCTTTTTCATACCTAACTAGACCAAAGGCCCCAAACCATGCATAAACACTACCAAGCATCCAGACATACTCACATCCATACTCACACCTCAATACCCAGAATACCTTTTTCTTGGGCAGCATATCAGACAAATGGTGAGTTGAAGTGGCATTGTTATCACTTCTGTTCAACATACTGTATTTGTGGGAAAAAGAAGTATTTTGGGGAGTGGGCAGGCATTTTACAATGGGTTGTGAATTGGTCCCCATCTCCAATTCCAACAGTGATTCCCAACCTTTATTCCTCCATATAATTTTGACATTGGTCCCCATAATTCCTGACTGTTGCCCAAGTTGGCTGGGGCTTTCCCAGATTTTGGAAACCACTCCACTAGAACAACCATAAAGGACTAGATCTAGATCAGAATGCAAATAGAAGCAGGGAGAAGTGTTATTAATAGCCTGTTGTTTTATGCTGTGGTATCAGGCCTCATTCCTACCATGTGTGCAATTTTTAGTGCCAAAATGTAATTTATGGGAACAAATGGACTACTTTTTGTCAATAAAAAAATGCACGTCCAAATATCCCTGATGCTATAGCCCTAATCCGGATTGGTTCACTTGCAGCTTTTCTAGAATAAGAAAGAAACCACAACTGCTAGGTACATCTTTAAATTATTGTCCAGGTTGACATTATCAAGCATGATTTCCTTTCCCTTCCACAGCAATCTACCTTGGATAAATTCTTATGAGAGCTTAGCACTTGGGATAAAAAACACAGACAGTACACAGAAATTGAGAAAACATCTTGCATGAGCGTTCAAGGGATGAGAACCTGGCATTCACAAGCCTAAAAATGAAACTTGACAAAAGTTACACTGAGGTTCAAATCTGACAAAGTGGTGTCAGCTTCAAACATACAAAACAAGCAAAGGCAATCCTTACATCTTTAAATAGCTAGTTGGACAGATCGAATTTAATTGACGTGAGAGTATCCATGAAAGCACAACACACACTGGTTTTTAAAAACTGTTTTAATATTATTTATACACATAAAACATTATTTTACTGCCATTCAAGTGAAAATATTTCAGTTTACAAACAAGTCACAAAACACAAATATGACAATCGCATTTTGCAGTGTTGAGAAGAAACTGCAGCAGAGTTTTAAAGAACATGTTAGAAACTGAATGCAGTACATGTAGATGTTATTCTCGGTATTGCCATTCCCAGAATCCCACAGCCACCATGATTCGTAACTTATTACAAGCCTAGGTTAAAAGTCTGAGAAAAACCAATAAGCATCCATTTAGTACTAAAAGACATCACAGCTGTGAGAGCTGAGCCACAGAGTATGTGTATGTGCATATATGCCTTCAAGGAGAGGCAGCGTGGTGTAGTGGTCTGAGTGTTAGACTTGGACTGGGAGAGCAGGGTTCAAATCCCGCTTCAGTCATGGAAACCCACCGGGTGACATTGGGCCCCCAAAATCCTCCAGACACTATGCTGAATGGAAACTGCAGTTTTAAAAAAAGTGACTTTCTTCCATTGGGGAAGGGAGAGCACACAAATACACACAATCTAGTACATTTACAAGCCATGAACTAAAATGTCTACAAGCCATGAACTACTGTATGGACCTTTAGCTGTACTGTATTTCCCCCCAACAGTTAGTTGTCCTTCAGCCTTTGGGTGCTGAAGTCCACCTTACTTACATTACCAGTTGGGAATGGAACAAATCCACTCGGATCTTGTTTTGATTTGGGCTTTGCATGTCAATACAACACATCTGTCTACTTACCCTCACTGTGGGGCTTGCTAGACTTGCTTTATAATAACAACTTTTCCCACCCACTCATTCCATTCTGTCTGCACCTATGTACTTCAGCCAGATTTAGGGATAATACTTTGGATAATTCATCTGGGGGAAGAAAAGAGGACAATCTGCAGCCTGAAACCTTGCACAAGCTTGTAACTCTTGATTGTTTTTGCTGGAGTAGTGTAATATGACAACTGTTCTGGAATTTAACATGTAAGCGCCTGAATCCTATTGTTCGTCCCAACTAGAGCAGAGCCATTAAACCAATGTGTGTTGACTCACAATTCAGCATTTGATTCAATGGATCTACTCTAGCCAGGACTAACCAACAGGAGTCTGTCCAAGGCTTCCCTACTATCCAGTTTGCGAACACCCAGAATTATGGAAGGATATTTGTAACAGAGCTATGGACATGATTTTAAAGAAGTAACAGTTATAGCTCCCACAGTATACATTCCAAGGCTAAAAATAATTAACTCCTGTGAACACTGCAGTTTTAACTATTTACTTTCCCCATCTCTTAAAAAGAAATATCACTGTTATTTTTTCACTTTCATTTGGGTGCCTTCATTGCATTTGTAAATGCTCAACTAAAGTGTTAAACAACAGCAATGCTAGAATTTGGGGAACTGTAGTAAAATTTCATGGTGGAGGAGACTCCTTATATGAGGGCAATGCCCTCATTTGCCCCGCTGTAGTTACATCCCTGAAACAACCTCTGAGTATTTCGGCAACCAAGTAACATTCCTCTTCCATGCTGTTGTGAGAACAAACCCCCACAAACATAAAAGTTACATTTACACTGCAAAAGGGCTGACGGTATCTCAACATTAAAATCATCACAAACAAAACTGTAACTGAATTGTCACCATTACTTTTTACTTTCAGGATTTCAGCGGCAATGCATTACCAATATCACTTTATTTGCACAAATGCATGTGATAATCATTCGTGCAATTACGTGCCATTTTCGCCTTAATCGTGGGATGCTTTAAATGTGCTTTAATCTCTCTCTAATGCCAAAATTAGCCCCAGTGTGATAAACTCCTAAGACAGGTTGAAGCAGTGCAGATGTTTTGGACTCCTTTCCCCACAATTCCCAACAACTCCTATTGGGTAGGGATGATGGGAGTTGTATTCTAAAAACTCAGGAGATCATTTGGTGAATTCCTATTTCCCAAGTCTGGGAAGGGTGTCTTATGTTTCAAGTTACATCAAGATTTTCCCAAAACAAGTCTCACCTTTTGGTGTCCTGCCTCAAACAGCTGTGAAAGTCATAGAAACCTGAACCATTGCAGAGACACCAACCTTATAGAAGAGGAGCTTTCCATGTTTTGAATTGCATGGGCAACATGGAAAGGTCATCACTATTATTCCTTGGCAAACAAGAACCACGTTTCAAAGGACTGACACAGTACATTAAAGCAATATAGAGGTATTTGGTGGGGAAAGCGAGGGAGACACAGAAATCACATTCTTTCAGATCTATTTATGAGCTCCTAAAGCCAAGGAGAATTTTAGTGTATTGCCTGCTGCCAGCTGGCTATTTTAATAAGTTTGTAATTCCAGAGTCATGTGGAAATAAAGCAATTGCATTTTATCTTAACTTGAATAGCTGCCACCTTATTAGGATCTACTGTGAAGTAATCTTTTCTGTCATCATTAATATGTTTAAATATTCTGGGAGGGCCAAACGTATACATGAAGGCAACAATTGACACTGACAATGATATTGGAGAGGAAGGATGGGCAAATTCAGGGCACCTTGTCCCAGACCCCTTTGAGCTCTATAACCACCAGTGAGACACTTTTTGCTTGCCTTTACCACAAGACTCCAACAACTACTAAAACTTATGACCTTTTCTTTTCTAAATAAGGGATAGAAAACCAAGTTGCCACATCAGGACCATCCTAGGCTATGAGATTTTGGGGCCAAAACCTAAGGCCTAGAGATGATTCACTCCCTTGTAATGTCACAGGAGCAGGTCCTAGTGATGTTATAAAGTTAGTATTACAAAGGGCAACTTCTGGTGACATCGAAGTTTATCACACGGGACAAATCCCATGCAGAAACTAGATTTAAAGTGAAAACAACTCGCTTTTGCGGGTTGTTTTTCACATGATGTTCAGGGTTAACTCGAATAGAAAGTAGAAAAAACTGCAAATGCGGGTTGTTTTTCAGAAGAGAAAGCCAACAAAACCCACTCCTTTTTACTCTCAGGAAATTCCAAAAGTAGAAAGGCGTGGGTTTTGTCGGCTTTCTGTTCAGGCTATTTTCGCATTATTTCTCTTTCCACCAATGCATCTGAAAAACAAGCCACATTTGCATGTGTTTAGCAGATTTTAAAATCCTGTTTCTGCATGGGATTTGCCTCCATGGGATAAAATCTATCATTAAGCACAATGCTTGGTTCTCAGCTGCAAGATGAAGAGCTGAAGTTTTAAGTTCCCTGGAGCTCTTCTTTTTACCTGTTCTTTTCATTAGTTGTCTAGGATGTGAGGACTTCAATTGTCTTTGCAATCTAAAAGCAATTAGTAAAGCTCTTTAGTTTGTAACTTGATACTGCCTGTTATTTTTTAAAAAACATAATCCAGTCTCAGCCAGGAAGGTAGTGAAGAATAAAGGCCTCTTCTGCTAAATGTTGCTGTGGGAGGATGTTTCCATCCTAACAGATCCAGCCTTCATATTTTCCCCCAAAGGGCTAACCCTCTGGGATATACTCTTTTTTCTCAGATACATGGATACACTTTTCAAGCCAGCATCCTTGCCCTGAAATTCCTCCACCTTGCCCTGAGATTCCTGTACTTTGCCAAGAGAACTGGAGACCTTAGTGAGCAACATGAGCCTCTCTAAATGTTTTGGGACTACAATTCCTATTATGTTTCAAAGCTGGCTATGCTGGCTAGGGCTGATAGAAGTTGGAATCTAATAGGTCCATACATGATTCAACATCTTTGTTTTAAACACAGAGATCTGCACCAGGAGGAGGGATTGGGCGGCCCTTCACATACTGAAGAACTAGCACTCCTATCATGTCTAGACAGTCAATGGTGAAAAATTCCATTAGTGCAAAATAATAGGAGTTGTAGCATAACAAGATCTGGAAGGCCCAAAGTAGTCTATATTTTTGCTTTCACACAGAAGAATCTAACAGTGGCATCATTTTCAAGCATGGATGTGTGGCTGAGAAGGAGAGTTTAACAAAGGTTTAATTTAATTTTGGTCTGTAAGGCAGCTCTTGAATGCTCTCCTCCTGTATCTCATATTTAAAGGCAGCAGGCTTATCAGGCGGCCGATCCGGGGAAACTACTGAAGGCTGCTCCAGTTCCCTCTTCAAAATTGTCTACTGAGCAAGAAAATATAGCTGTTAAAATACCGTTTGGCAATGAAAAGAGAGTGGGATTTGCATCTCCGATTCTGGCAAGAGGCTCGCTTTGAAAAAAGACTCCCAGCTGTTGAGATATTTCCAAAGAGCAAGTATTAGCCAAGAATGCAAAAAGCAGATAGAGAACGCAGTTAGTCAGGGCCTTCACCAGCTGCTGACTGCAGGTGTCAATCTCCCGACATAAATTATTGCAAAAAGGGGCTTCAAATCTGTCCAATTTCTACTCAGGACAGAAGACATGAAGAATCAATTAGTAGAGTTAGAGTCTCTAACAGTCTCCTAACACTCAATTTGCTAATGCTCCTCTCACTCTGCCTTTTCTTCCTCAACAGTGGCTGGTGCTGGGTTATTCCAGGCGGTTGGCTGCTGCAATTGTATTTTCTCTTTTGCACTCTGACATGAATCAAAACACATTTCAACACATTACAGACTAAAACAGACGGAATAATCATCACCATGCATTTGTTAGCGAACCAAACCCAATCTAAAACAAGCTTGTGTTTTTAAGGGAGACAATCAAAACATTTGTGCTATAAAGGTATATAGATTCAGATACATTAAGGATGGCCAATTGTGGAAGGCTAGGGAGCTGCATTAACACACACATGCCCAGAGACTGTGGACGGCCACACTTCTCTATATACATGCTCCTGCAAAAAAGTCCCTTTTTTGCAACTCCAAATGCCTTCTAGAAGTATATGGAGCATTTGCATCATGTTTGGGAACCCAGGAGAAGACTTCTTTTTAAAAATACAGGAACTAAACAGAAGTCATCTCCTGTTCATTTCTTGTTTCAAAAAAGGCCTCGCCTGTGCCTAAAGATATTATCACACCACCAATTCCTGCTGGGATAGACACGGGTTACAACCATAACAGACGGATCTTATCAGACAGCCCTGTGGCCGGGCAGTAGGCAACCTGTATTAAATCTGGACTTCTTGAAAAGCTGTAGGCGAAACCCAGATTTAATACAAGGTGTTTATTGCTCGGCCACAGCACATTTTGATAAGATCGGTCTTATGGTTACAACCCATGGCTATACTGGTGGGAATTGGCAGTGCAATAATCTCTTCTATTGGCCTAGGGAGGGGGAACATGCTTGAGATGCTCTCTAGAGGACATTTCTGGGCATTTGGGGGCAATATTTTTTAACAAATTGCAAAATTTGTTTTTGATCTCAGGGGCCCAAAAGACCCCCAGATGTGGTGGAAATGCCCTCCACAAACCCTAGAGTGCATTGGGGGCATTTGGGAGCAAAACATCTTTTTTAACCCTGAGGTGCCACATTTTGCCCACTCAATTTAGATGTATAAAACAACTAAAATTGAGTTGAAGTAATAAGTACTTACTGCATGGTTTGTTGTGCTAATCCCAGGAAAAGGAAATATACCGAACATTTAACATTACATTGGCAGATCTCCAGAAACTATGCACCAAGCACACACTCTTTTAATGTTTCTCTCCAAAGATGATGCCCACACATTTTCAGGCCTGTATTCACACTTAAGGACCAGAAACATGGTTTGAAAGACAATGTGAAAAATTCCATGTAACATCAAAAAAGTATGCAGATGTGTTAGCATTCTTGGTCATATTTTGAGAAGTCTCTTTTTCTTTATCCTTACCCTTATTTTGTATTCTCAGAAAATGTTTTAGGGATTTATCTGATCTGATTTATCCAACCTTCAGCAAAATTGTAATTTTAAACAAATAGGGTGGAGGGGATTTTTTTTATCGATTCCTCACAACCGGGGATAACCTTTGCAAATACAAAGTGCCAGAATGACATATATGGAAATTTCAGATACCACAGAATGCTGTGGTTTCAATGCAATGCAGAGCACTCTCCATATCAGCAGACTTCAGATCTGCTCATTCTGCCTGCGGATTGCCATGCTTCATATTATTCATGAATATACACACACTGAAGCATTTGCATTCACATCACTGCCACTGAATAATATGGGGTGTTATCATCCACAATTTTTGGCATCTGTGGGGGATGCCTGAAATCAAACCTCCATCAATATGGCCACTGTACTTTCTTCTCTGGGAGTAAGCCCCATTGAATACAATAGGGTGGGAAGCAATTGGAGCAGATCCAGGGGCCCATTTGTTGGCCCTAAAACACTCCAGAGGTCACATGAATCTCCTTTGCCACCCATGGCCTAACATCAAACTTTGATTTTGTAAAATGGACACTTTTAAAGATTAATGAACTGTGCACATGGAGGGTTGCAACCTATTTAAAAGATGAATCACCACTCCTGGAAGTTTCCAAGAGGGACGATTAACCTCTTTTTTTGCCAGAAAAAAGGTCAAAGGGGAGAACTGGTCACTGTGAAAAACACCAGGGTCAATATGGGGTCCTGAGCCCACACTTTGCCCGCCTCTATAATAGGGCTCACTTCCAGATACACAAGTATACAATTATACTGCCTTGCTTTATTTGCTGTTTTGCAAGAGCCTACTCTGCTAATCTATTATAGACTTTCTTGTCTCTTGTTACTTCTGTCAGCAGGTCTACTGCAAGCTGACGACAGATACTCTGCCCTGAATGTGACATTATTTAATCCAGTACATATTGGATTCACTAAAACACTCTTGTCTCCAATGGTTTCCCATCACTGGCCAAGATGAAATGAAAACCTGTCAGGGATGGAGTTTGCCTGTCCTAATCCACCCAGGGAACACATTTGGAGATGCACCTTGGTAGGGACGGGTGAGAATATCAGCTCATTATTAAGACTGGAAACTTACCAAATTCCACAAAATTCAAATAAGATTAAAAGCTAAACTGAGACTTGCCCATGCCTATCAAAAGGTAACAATTTGAGACCTACCTGCAGCATCCCAGTACATTTGATTTTCTTCTACTGACTCTCTCTGGCTGAACAGATGGCTTTTTCCCCTCCACGGTGCAATAATCACCTTTCCACTGGCCCAGCAGGCTTGCTGCCGAAACCGCCTGCCATTTGCTGTTTTTGTAACTGCTTGCCTTTATGCAGCAGGGTGGGGATTGTTTTCTTTTGTGCCTCGGTGGCACCAATCCTGTTTACAAATGGCTCCTCTCACCTTGCCTCCCCCTCTTTCAGCGTGGATTTGGAATATGTGTAATTTTCCAGAAGGTCAAGCTTATTGTTTCTTCAGACTTCTGTGTTGTCAGCTCTTCTGCCCTTGGCTGAAGAAGAAAATTTAGGGCATCATCATCGTCTTGGTACATGAAGGCCAAACCTCTTAGATAGGGCAAAAGGGGGGAGAAAGAAGAAGAAAAACCCAAGTATGTTCCCTGAACATTTAGTCTCTGTTTAAAATGAGTGTTTTAAATTAAATCTCTTTAGTGCTGGTGGAATATTTTTCATGCTTCCACTGCTCCAATACAAAAAACATCATCTCCATGTCAAACCCTCCAATATTTTACAGATGAAAACTGGGACATGTAAGGCAAAGAAACATCAGTGTGTGGTCAAGATGGCAAATGTTATTAATAAGGAAGAACACACAAAGCTAGGAGAGCCTGGAGCAGTTTGCTTTTGCCTGAGCCTACTGGGAAGCATATGTTTCCACCCTTCCTCTCCTCTCCCTCCTGCAGAGTTGAGTATAAACTAGTTTTGCACTTTTAACTCAGGCCTCATTCACACTATGAAAACAATTCAGCATGAATCTGGCTTATTTCCTTGGAGTTGACACTCACCCCAAATGCACTCGGTACACTTTGGGGAGGCTACCATAAAACCCACTTAACCTGAGATATTTGATACCAGGTTTTTCCCAAGTTTTCCTGAAAGAATGCATCGACCCACATCTTCAGAAGTCTGAATACGCTTCCGAATCGATTTAGGTCGCTCTATATCATTCAAGAGAATGAAGGCGGTTCCAGCTCATCCTGAAACAATGACATGTGTGAATAACACAAAGGTCAAAATTACTTGGAGAGATTTGCAAACCCAAAATGTAATGGGAACAATGATCTTGATATGCATCAGCATGCCGATCCGCTTCTCCTTGGGACAAAAAACTGAGTGTGAACGCCCCCTCGGTTTGCATTACCTGAAGCAAGCTAGTGGGGAAATGGAAGGGAGAGAGAGAAACTGGGACATTTTAAATGAAGCTGGAAAAGTGGGACAGCAGAGAATAAATACTGTCTCTGCCAAATCAGGGTATGCCATGTAAACTGTATCTGATGGGAGCAGAGAATGTATGTTCCATAACCCCATGAATTTCATAAGGAATATATGCCAATGTCATGAATTAAAAAACCAGTTTTCTGAGGCAAGGAACACTCAGAGGTGGTTTTACCAGTTCCTTCCCCCGCCTGCAGCACCTAGTATTTGTTGGCAATCTCCCATCAAACTACTAACCAGGGCTGACCCTGCTTAGCTTCTAAGATCAAACAAGATCTGATATCTTTAGGTGTTTAGGCCTCTTTCATACAGGCAAAGAAAATGTCTTTGAGGAGAAGATAGTTACAATAAATACCAGATAAAACTGCAGGCATTTCCACATTCCGCACCCAGCTTCAGGCAAGCGAGACGGGCTTCTTACCCATGCAAGGTCTGAGAACAAGTTGAGATCGTTTCAGCCCCAAGATTTCTAATCATTCACTTTACTGGATAAAAATATAGGAATGGGACATAGGATATAGGATATAGGGAATAGAACATCTTGGATTTTTTCTCGATGTGGCCAAAGTATTGGAACATTTGTAGGTATTCAATAGTTGCACAGTAAATGGCCCTTGTGGTCTCTTCCAACTCTATGATTCTATGCTATGACAATCACTTCTACTTTGTTAAAAAATGCAGCAGTTTGTAGTCCTCAAGGTTACACAGGTAAGCTTGAAAGGGTGTGAACAACACAAACAGACTCTCAGAAGCAAGGGAAAGGCTCAACCAGATTTTCTTGTGGTCGCTTTTAGGGCTCCTATGATCTACAGAATTCTTTGTTTCCTCCCACAGCTAGGTAAAAGCTAAATACATTCAAAAGGATATTATGAAACCTATTTTAATTTACCAAACACAGCTATTTCAGCTGGAACAGAACTGGACTTACTGTGGAGCAGAATTTCAAACTGCTTATGGTAGTCAAGCAAACCATCTTCTCTCACTTGGTTCTTAGATGGGGCTTGGTGCCAGTTGGCCACACAAATACATACACATAGTCCTAGTTTGCTTCTTTCCCTTTCAAACATTTAACCAGCAGATCTGTGCAAGCAAAGATTTGCCTGGCACAGTGCTACCTAGATTCCCAACACCTGCTAACTGCTGCTGATCAAGCTGTTCTCAGCAGGATTAAGGAGTTATTGGGGACAGAGATGTAAATTTTTAAAAAAGGATTAATGAATGTTAGCTTGTGATATGTTTATATAACCATTTTGTGCTTCTGGAGGGGCTCTTTCTTTATGGACTTGAAGACCACACAGGTCCAAGAGCCATAATTCATACTTTTGTTAGCAGCCATACACCTAGAATGATTTATATGCAACTGTTGCAATTCTATCATGGCATTCTGTGTTATGCAAGAAAAATAAAAAATAAGCCCATGCTCAAGTATTCTGCAATATTCTCTCCAGTGGCACTTAAAAGAAAAGACAACAGCTCTCCTACCTGCTACTTAGCAAATCAATCTTGGCTCTCCTTTCCTTGCTCCTGAGTCTTGTTTTCTCTCTGGCAGCCTCAGGTGTCCTTCTGCCACAGGATTCTCAAGAGACCCCGCATTTTATTTGACATAGTTTTGAACTGCATTAGCAATTGATGCTCCGTGGTTTGGAAGTGACTCAGCAGCCAGCATGATGTCAGGCAGGCGGGCGGGCAAGACTGCCAGCTCAAGCAAGAAACCAGGGAGCAAAACTTTGGACAACACAGCTAACCTCAGAAGTGCAGAGGATCTATCTGGGTCTTGAGGCCTTTCGGTTAAAACACAGAGAAAGTTGTAGAAACCCTGTGCTAAGGCAACCTTAGCAAGATCGATCGGCAACCTTAGCAAGATCGATCAGCAACTCAGCAGAACAACAGAACAGGAGTGTACCACGCTGGCCTCAACAACCAATTATCGGTTTCACCTTACTCTTAGCCACCTCACTATATAATTATACTGAAGAAAATATTTACTCCTGAATGAAAGAGATCAGCTGCTTTCGTTCAAAACAAGCCTCAGAGCAGACAATTCTGTCAAGGCAACTTTCTATTCAAAGTCTTCCAAAACAACTGGGTTTGGAGGACACACTTTCTTTAAAACCTTAGTTTTCACAACTGTATTCTCTCTTCAGAGAATCTTTCCATATCAGTTTTCTACAATGGGTCCTATGGTTATGCATTCTGAATTCCTGTCTCTTGCAAAGGCTTGTAGGGCAGGCTAAAAACATAGGGAATGGCCTTATACCTAGTCATGTATGTAGCTGGCTACTGACCGTGGGCCCGAACAGACAGGCCAAAATAAAGCTGCTTCAGGTCACTTTGGAGGTATGCTATTTAAATGATGCATGCGTCCTAAGAGGCTGGAAACCATGCCAAAGACGCGCTCCAGTCCTAAGGACTGGAGCACAGCTTTGGCGCAGCTTCTGACCTCTTAAGATGTGTGTGTCATTTAAACAGCATACCTCCAAAGTGACCCAAAGCAGATTTATTTGGGCCTGGCTGTTCGGGCCCTATATTAGGACAGAAGGACTTGTGGCTCTCCAGATATTTCTGGGCTCTGTCTGTTATCAGTCTCAGTCAGCACAGCCAACAGTGTGCCAGGGATGATAGCAATTATAGTCCGAAAACAAGCACCTTCCCCCTTCCATAGCAAGAAAACCAAAATATTAGTTCCTCTGTTATTACATCAAAATCAGTGATGAGGCTAACTCACTCTGCTTAATGATATGCTTGCCTTGCTTACAGTAATTGATTTTCCTCTGTAATTTTGTATCCTAGGTTGCATGTATGGGTGACCATGAGTCTGGCTACATTCCTGAGCAAACAGGGGATACAGCTAAAAACATCTAATACAAGTCCCACTGAATTAAACAGAACTTACCTTTAAGTAGACATGTTTGGACTTTCCCTGTAAACAACTCGAAGCACAAGCCCAGTGTGCTCTCAGACTTGTAGAGCAATCTGTTAATACATGTGCTGGATCCCGAACTGGAAAACAAATAAGTTGTACTCCCCACCCTCAGTTTGTCAGATCAGAATATATTTTATTCATTGTAAAACGAAGTTACTGTACAATTGCAGTTTCCTTATATAAACAAGAATGTTGGAGATATGCTCCCTTTCCGCAAGTAAGGCAATGGACACAGCAGATCCAGTTGCACAGGTTTGCCAGGCTGTGTGGAATAATGTCCTCCCTTAGTTTAACACAGTCTTAAAGTTTTGTCACATCAGCTGAGCATCCATATTCCCTCAACCTCAGAGGTACATAATATTGGAGGGAAGCAGATTTCTGATGAGTGGTTTGGCTATGGATTTTAATCCAAGAGGGTCTGGGGTTTCCATTATATCCAAGCATAGCAAAACTGCCTGTGGGGAGGACAGGAGAGGGAGAAAAGAAGAAGAGAGGCAGAGGGAGAGAGAAATTTGATATAATTAGTATTGGATCATTTGGCAAATAACATATAATAAGTCATTACAATTTGTGCAATGTTAGGTTCTCCAAATTCCTTAATGGGAAACCCTATACAAATAGCATTTTCCGAATTCATGCATGCATTTGAAACATATTTTGAAAGAAACCAATCAAGGATTCTCTATCACCTATTCATGCATATTTTGTTAACATTTGGTTTCAGATCCTGGGCATCACTCAGCCGACTTGCAACCCAAGCTTCTTAATGCTGCTTAACTGTCAGATCTGATTTCTGAGAACTCCTTACAAACAGGGTTGAATATCTGAACCTTAAAGAGAAAATATGCAAGGGAACTGAAGATAAAATCACCACACATTGACACTAAAATTGGTGGTCAAAACTTAAGTGGGTATCACTAATGAACTAACCATAGCAACCAGACTTTTAGGCTGAAAGGTGGGGTATAAATAGTCTTTAAAAAATAACCATTAATAAGACAGGGCACTTCTCTTATGACACAGTCCAACACATTCACAGAGATGTAGTTGGAGTAGTGTTTCTCCAGCTCTTCCTGTCCAGATATTTTGATCTTCAGCACCCACAATCCCTGAGCATTAGTTATGCTCACTGGACCAACTGAGACATGATATCAAGAATATCTGGATGCTCAAACTTTGAGAATCAATGGGTTATTAGAATACCGGACTGATATTTTGAAGATCCTAGGTTCTAGTTCCCATGAATTCACAGGGTTAATTTGTATCAGTCGCTCTCCACCAGGATGACATGCCGCAAAGGATTTATCAGAGAGGAGACAAAAGTAAAAGGGAGAAGAGCCATGTACATAGTTTTGAACACTCTAGGACACAAAGGTGATTAATATCAACAACATGCATATTTAGCAGATATACATAGCCACACATTAAAGATCCCACATCATGATCCTATTTGCCATTTTCACAACACAGCCCAGGCTGTAAGACATTTATTAGAAGGCTTCCCAAACAAGAAACAGTCTGAGCAATTCTTAAATCAGGCAGTAGTATCCCTAATGTTTTGGATTGTTGTTACAGAAACTCTTTCATCACAGAGGGAAATTTGGAATTTTGTTAAATTCGATCCCTTGCCTGCACAGTGGGGTCACCTTGTCCTGCATGCATTCATGGATCTGAGTTCACTTTTGCAAGGGTCCCATCTGTGCAACAGGAACATTAAAATGCATGCTGCAATGGAGGTCCACACCATTAGGCCGCTATCATGAATTCCAGTGCGTTGCAGAGAGGTGTGGGGTGTGAGAGCCAGGAAAGCTCCCCCCACTAGCATCACAAATACAGACTGAGTGTCTATGGAGGGCTAACAAATCTACTGATTGAAAAAAAAAGGGGGGGGGAGAAAAGCAGACTTTGTAATTATCCGGCAAACATTTCTTCTCCGCATCCTGCTATGGCCACCTCCCAAGTGGAATGTGACGGTCCCTTTCCAAAAGCTATGTAATTAAAGAAGGTAAGGGCAAATACCACATGCTCCAAAGCTGCCAAGGGATGGATTTTAATTAGCCCAACTGTGATGATCCAGACAGGAATTTGACTAGGATAGCTGTGGGTAGGTGGGGGTTAAATGCCCCTTGCTCTTTGGGAAAATCTGAAAGGAGTAAGGCTGAATGTGATCAACCTTCAAGCTCTCTCCCAGTCATGAATGGCATGACCCCACTAGACACCATGTTGAGGAATTTATCCATTGCTGGAGTGGGGGACAGGCTGCCTCTCAAATGTGCAGAGACTGTTAGTTCTTTGGATTTCCAATAAGACAAAGCCACTTCTGTAAAAGTGGTTTCTAACATCCCTCTGCCCCAGACGGTGTATTTAATTAGCAAAAAGAACCATAGCTGGAAAAGATTCTCATCCATTGCTGGATCAACAGATATCACCGATACAGAAGACTCAGGAATGAATATCGTATATACCCGACCATAATGTATAAGTCGAGGGCATGTTTTGGGGCCAAAATTGTGAAATCTGATATGACCCAAGGATAAGTTGACAGTAAAACCTAGAGGCATATAGCAAAGGATCTAAAGCAAAAGAAAACAATGCCAGCAGGCCTAATTGTTTGTGCTTAAGGCTGGGTAGGTGAGAAAGTAGAGGGAGCCAGTACTTCCAGACCAGATTATACTTTTGCCTTTCACCAAGGAATCATTCCATTTTTTAAAAATAAGAGTTAACATACAGTAGTTACATTGACTCATGGATATGTTGACCCAGATTTTGGGGGGGGGTAGATTTTTGACCTAAATTTCTAGATTTATACATTAGTATATACAGTACTTGTTGGTTTAAATCACTCAGATGTGGACACGATATTCAAAGTTATATATATATATATATATATATATATATATACACACACACACACACACACACACACACACACCCCACATACATACTGTATAACATATATACATACATACAGAATAGTAGATCAGAGGTGGAAAAGGCCAAGGACCCATCATTACACACAGCATAATAGCAGTGAGAAACACCGGTCTGTTAGATGGACTTCACTCAGAACCAGCACAGTAATTCCTATCCTCTGGTTTAGAAGTGACATTAGTGCAGTGAACCAACATGGGAATAATTACTTTACCAAAGGCAGTCTTGGCTGCCGTCATGGTCAAACACTCAAAAGTAAAGGGAGCCAATTCTGTCCAGACAGCGTTATCTAAAATTATCTGTTCCTCTTTGGTTTGGAAGTGAGCCTCTACCCCAAACAACTTAAGGATACAGCTAAACAAGAACCTTGCATATGATCAGCTGGAATGTCTGTTCCTAGCCTTGAGGAGTGAAGGTGGAAGCAAATGTTTTATTCAGCCAAACGTTTTGGGAATGGCTTTTAACTGCTGACTGGCTTTCACTCCTTCTAGACAACAACAAAAAAAGGTCAGGGGCCCTTTTCTTTTCCCATTCTTCCATTACATACTTGTTTCCAAATGATGGAATTTCTTACTATACCAAAGAATTTTTTTAAAGGCAACAATGGTAGTATATATTCTGGACTCGTCAGAATAGCAATGGACTCTTTGCATATGTCAGTTTAATTCTATTTCAAAAAATAGCTGCACTTTCATTTACTTTCTGCCACTTTATTCATTTTGCTTTGAATGTTAAAGGTGGATATCTAGGGTCTAGATAAGTAATAATCCATTGGGCCACTGAAAAAAATAGCCATTTAAATACCATTCATTTAAATACTATATACTGGATTCACTTTTAGATATGAGTATTTTTCATAATCCTGCTTGATTATTTTACACTACCCATGAATCAACTGCAGTTATCCACTCCAGCAATAATTAAATAACAATTGGGTAGCTTTAACTTTTTCAGATCCATTAAAAATCACAATGTATTACAAGAGATTTAAAAGCCCCACATCCACAGGTGTGTTTATGGGTATAGAATGACAACTCTTAAATATCCAGAGTCTGAAATATTATGTTCACATGAAATAAGATTTGATTCATTGAGCTGTCAAATCCTCTTTTCTGCATAAAAAAAAATGTAACCACCAATTTCTGTGTCCTACTGTTATTCCCAACAAAAACAAAATAAACCCTTTTTCAAACCCCCAAAATTCGGAAATGGACACAAACTGGAAAGGAAAACAGTTGTTTTCATTTATTGGCAGGAAGACCTAGCACTAAAGGTATCATGAAGTAATTTCCTACCCATATAACAAATAGTTCCTGCTGCGGGAAATGTCTCCCAGTGAAGGACCATTCTTTGTGCCAGCCACTCTACAGACAACCAGAGGATTTCACTTGGGTGGAGCATGGTCCTTATAAGCACCTTTTCCACTAATGGTTTGCTGTCTACTGGTCTTCCTATCCATTTCCCTACTACAGAGGTAACACTGGAAAGAGGGAGCTCTTATTCTGTTGAAGGTGCCAGTGTAGGTTTAGTCTTTCATTAGCTGACCTTCTGCCATTTCTAAGCTGGTGGGGGGGGGCGAGAATCTCTCACCACATTTCAACCACCGAGGAAATAAAGTTCAATTGACATTGAACTAGCACTGTCACCAAGGCTGCCTGCCCAGGTAAATCCTTCAGAGGATATGATGTCTTAGCATCACAGCAGTACTACGCTTTTATGCCATAGTTTCTCACTTTCTTTGGCATCTGCTGCTCAAATGGGCATTTTGTCTTTGAACTGAACAAGCTATTCATCAGTGGTTAGATCCGACACATTTGTGTACTAAGTTCAAAGCTCCTCAACCAACATAGACCACATGTCCTGAAAGGCAGCCAGTTTATCAGCGACTTTGTGCATCCCTGTTGTTTCCTTGCTGTCAAACCTGAAATACCTTGTGAATGTGCAAAGCCTCTTCAGGCTGTGGATTGGCAATGCCCTGAGGCTGGATGCCACAGTTCCTCCAGAGGTTCTTGTTGCCTATGATGCACCAGGCCAATGTATGCCTTAATCTCAGTAAGGTCAAAGGGCTTCTACACTTTAGAATTAACAGGGTTCTTCTAATTCTTTTCATTCAGCACCCTGAATCTATGCTGTGTCTCTCTATTTCACAGACTGTGGGGCAAAGAATGATTCCCATGGTGAAACAGTTCAAAGATTTCTAGCTCTATTTCTTTGTTCGCATCCTTCCTTGGCTCTGGGCATTCCCAAATGTCATTTACTGGAGTAGAATAGTAGAAGGAGAAGAGGCTGTTTCTCTCATCTGAGTACCTGCACTGCCATTTTTTGACTACAACATAGTGAAGAGCATTTTTTTTGTCTCAATATATTATACCACGTTGGGCACAGAAATGCCTTGATGGTAAAATACAATAGATTTGTTGTGATAATTTGTCTGCAAACAATTACAACTATGCATGGTAAGTGGCTAAAATTTAGGGATATTGTTTTAAACACTTTGGGTCACCATGTTATACAATGCTTTATATCAAATATATTTTATGTCAAATATATATTTTTTAAAATTCCAAAAAGCAAACCTTGATTTTGCCATTTTATACAAGGGATACTATTTTACCATCCAATTGTCTATAAGGAGACCTGAACAGCATGAATTTTGGTATTTGATCCTGGAACCAAACCCCAGCAGATACCAAGGGCCCACTGTAATTCATGCAGTAACAAAAGAGTCACCTTCTGCTGAATAAAAGGTTATGTGATTCATACAGTCACCTTTTTTGTGGAAGACAACAGGCTTTGCAGAACCTAACTTTGTAAATATGGGCATCTCGTAGGCTGCCATTACATCTGTGGTGTCTCTAGTACAAACAAGAACAATTGATCTGGAAGAAAAAGAGAAATGCAGGAGGGGAGAGACAACACTGTGAATGGCAAGATCAATGCCTACTACCTCTGCTGGAATGTATTAAGGGTCAGTTGAAGGAAAGACTTAGTCAACACTTTCCTCATAACAAGTGGTCAAAATACCCCAAAGGTGCCAGATACCATCTAATCTTGGAAGCTAAGCAGGATCAGCCTTTGTTATTACCCGGATGGGAGACTACCAATGAATAACAGGTGTTGTGAACTCTGTTTCAGAGGAAGGAACTAGCAAAACCCTTTGGCACATCACCCCAACTGGTCATTTCATTGGGCAATTGCCTCTCAGGTTTCTGTTACTCTCATGATGTTGACCCCAATAAATGGACCATCACATCATTAATCCTTTGTTTGCCTGGAAAGGAGCCCTTCCACTCTGTGTTGCCCAGAAAATGGGAGAGTACATTATCACATACCCTTAGACCAAAAGAGGGGCCTACAGTCCTCTGGAAACTTTTGGATTTTAACTATTCAAAGCCCCTTTCAGAATGGCCAATAGTTAGGGATTGTGGAAACTGCAATCCAATACATTTCCTACACAATGTGACCTTAGGACAAAGATGGGGGGATCTGTGGCCCTTGGGAGAAATGTTGCAATGCAATTATTTTACAATTAATGTGCAATGGGGAAACCGTGTTGGGATTCAACTCATGAGAGATAAATTCAAACTGTGTTCAGCCTGTTATTCAATTGCTTTCATTTTAAGTAATAATGACTAAGGTCTTTAGGTGGCAATTTAGTGCCTCCAGATATTTTGAAATATGACTCCCATAATTCTGTACTATTAGCCATGCTAACTTGAGCAAGTGGGAACTGCAATCCAAAACATCTGGAGAGCATCATAGAGCATTCTCGGGTTAATATCAACAAGATGATAATAACCTTTATTGTTGTTGCATGCCTTCAAGCCATTCTGACTCATGACAACCCTAAGATAACCCTATCACGGGGTTTCATGGCAAGATTTAATCAGAGGGGCTTCCTCTGAGGCTGAGAGAATGTGTCTTGTCAAGGTCACCCAATGGGTTCTATGACAAAGCAGGGATTCAAACTATAGCCAAGCAGAGACTGAAAAAATATGTAGAAATTAAAAACAATGAAAGTATATCGAGTCATGCAATAGCTTCAGAGCATTTGGGGTCTGTGTGGTCATGAACTAATTTGGAATGACTTGGATGTGAAATCTGTTTTCAGGTTATTTGACCTGCTTTTGCTAGCAGCCAAGACTTTTGTCTATAAATCTCTGTTGTTTCATGTTCATGTGGCAACAGAGAAAACCACAAAGAATGTGGAACAGCTGCAAAATGGAGAGGATCCAACTTTGCTGCTGAAAACATATCTAAGTCAAAAAGGATTCAGCATGCATATAGATAAGTCAGTTAATTACTTGCTTTTTTTAAAAGGGGGGGGGTCTACCATCAGGTTCACAGGATAGTCTAGCAACAACTCTGAGTCTAATCTGTCACTTAAAAAAAATAGTAGCGGAGAACCTGGAGGAAGAACCTGGCAAGAAAAAAATAGGCCAAGTATGAGAAATGGAAAAGGGATTCATTGGCTGCCAGGAAATAGCTGTGATTTTCATCTTGGGTATTTGGTGAAGGAAACAGTAAAAAAAAAAAAAAGTCTTATCTAATGTTTGGTGGAAAAGAAACCATTAACTTTAAAGTTGCAGCCAGCTTTCCAAGGTTACATTTCCATCTACCATGACACAGGAAGCCGTTTTCAGAGAGTGTCAAAGTTTGGATTTTAAAAAATAGTAATTTTTCCTTTGTTAGATTCTTTCAGGTACATATTTTAGCTGCAAAAGTGTACTCCTCTTGTACTCCCAGGAAAGTCACCCATCAATTTACCATGAAGGTCTCACCTTTCTTTTATAGACATTTCAACATAATTGATAACTGTGCGGGCAGCCTTTGCAGCGATGGCTGTATCAAAGTGCTGCCGACTCACAACTGTGCCAGAGCAGGCATCTAGAACCACAAAAAGCATCCCCCGGTTGTGGAATAAGAAGACTTCATCATTGATCTGCAACAAAGAGGAAGATAAGCATTGTCTATGGACATTCTGCATCCAGATATCTAATACTGTGTCACATTGCAGTCTAAGATGGAAAAATGAAAGACTCCTGGGGCATGTTCAGTTCATATGTGCTAAAAAGTCCATTCTGCTGAGAGCTGACTTTGGAGCTTATCACTTGGGCAAATAAGCTGTCTTACCTCTTCCAGCTTCAATTCTAGATCTGGAATGCTCCCAGACGTTATCATACCTAAATCGCCACAGATCTAGGCGGGATGATGCCACCACCCTGATACATCCCAGGTCAAAGCCTTGCTCATCTGGCCAATTTTTTAAGTTGGAACTCCCTGACTTCGAAAAAGTGCTGGCTTCAACCTGGGCTGGTGGCATCCTGCCTAGATCGATGGTGATTTAGGTATGATAACATTTGGGGGCATCCCGGATCCAGAACTGAAGCCAGAAGAGGTAAACTGGTTTATTTACCCAAGCGATAGGCTCCTTTAACTACTAGGTAAAATTAGCAAATGTGGCTTTTATTAACATGGTGCAGCTTCTAAAAGTATCTCCAAGGCTTTTAGTTTTGATTAAGTGTTGTTTTTTTGTAGTTAACACCCAGAATATCAGGGGTATCATCTGATAAAGCCAAACATGAACGAGTATTTGCTGACTCTTTCTCACAATTCAGCTCAAGGCACTACAGAGACAGAATGAGTTTGAGATCAGGTCCACTTTTGCTGTTTTGCCTTTCCTCTCTCCTGCTCCATGCCTGATGAAGAGATCTGGAGATCTCCAAATGTTAATCACAATTTTGTACTTTTGAGGGGTTTGCCTGATAAACATACTTTTTTTTAACTGCCTCTCTATTTTAGGCTGAAAGGATTAGGTCAGCTGCATGAAAGTCTGGAAACTGACTGTGTATGCATGTGTATATATTATTCCATATATATGCAGTAATTTCATTTAATCGTTCCTCTAAAGTACTCAGTATAGTACCCATAATTTCTCTCCCCACATACCCTAATCCTGTCCCCTGCTTTAATCCTCCCAGCTAACCTGAGGTAGGCCTAGCTGAGAGAGTGTACAAAGTTACAGAGAAAATTCATTTCAGAATGGGAATCTAAGCCCAAATTTTTGCTGGATCTATTCCAACAATCTAACCAATTGATGAACAATGCATGGCTCTCCAGATACTGGAGTGCAAATCGTATTATCCCAAAAAAGCATAGTCACTGCCATCCAACAATATCTGAAGCACCAGAGGTTTCCCACTTTTGCACTAACTCCTATACAACACTGGCACTTGCTGAAGTGTATGTTCTAGGTTTAGTAAATGTTAACATCTGTGTCTCTGTTGGAAATGTAAGGTCAGACATACCTTAATAAAAGCCAACTTTGAATAGTTTTCCACATCTCCCCTCTTGGCAGACTGAATCTGAATACGAATATATTCAACTGATGGTGTACTAGTGATCGCAACCTGCAGTGATAAAAGAAGAAGAGTCATTTTGAATTCATCTATGGAACTTGTTGCTTTAGGAAGTTGTAAAGTTTACAAGCAGGGTTGGCTTTACATTAGGATTAGCTACATGAAAATACTGTAAGATACTCTGCCTAAAGGACAAATAAATAAATCCCAGAGAATCTCACTGTGATTAATAGGGGAAATAAAATGGCATCTGTAATAAATTATTGCTGTGTGCAGCTCTCTTGACTAGGGGTCCAGCCAAACCTCCCCAGAACACTCCATCGCATCATCCCTTTCCCACCATTTCTGTGCAATATGCTCTCCTCAGTCAGCATTCTGTACCAATGCAGTATATTCAGTTCCTCATAGGTCTGTTTTGGGGGTTTCCCTCCTTTTTTGCACATTTCTGCAAACTAGGAGGTTCTTCCACATCTGCTGATTCCCTCCTCTGTCTGTGTTGAGGGATAATATCTTAGTTTACAGATGATGGGGAACTCTCTGAAAGAATGACCCAGTTGAAATGATAGGCAAACCACATACAATAGCTAGCAGGGTTATGTTGAGCCACCCGCAGGCCTGAAATTCAGCACACCAAAGCACCCATTTTGTAAATCAGGGCCTCTACCACATGGGAATTATTTCCAAAGTTCCACAACCACATAAATCATGGTAGCTACCATTCAAGCACCGCACACACGTTAGCATCTGTTTACAGAAGCCTGGGTGAGTTGGATGTTTTCCCAGAAGCTCTGAGTGCTAACACAAAGCAATTGTCTAGAGACAACAGAACATTTACAACAGCAGATATGTGGGTGTGGGTGTGTACATTAGTGTGGTTCTCCCCAGGGGTCTGGGTGGCTATCCACAGTTTGGAGGCACAACAGCAGGCCTTTAATCTGATCCATCATGGCAATTATGCTCTTAAAACTAAAGTCAGCAGCGTATCCTTAAACAGATGGTTGAAGGATAACAATTTTGTGCAACTGTAATTTGGGAAACTCATGGAGTACAGCATTATTGTTTCCTTTTAGGAGGGAATGGGACCATCTCTCCAGCATCTCTGAACAAGGCAGAGCTTATCCCAAAAACCTGACACACTTAACTGAAAGTTACAATTTGTTGTAAAACTGATCATTCATTTGACTCTGGATACTTTTCTATCTGCTATACCAATAAGGCTCTTTCAAATGAATAACTGTGTTAGCCTATTGTAGCATACAACAACAACAGGCTTACTTTCTAGGACATATTAATAGCAGAAAGTGCTTGAGCTAGTTTGTTGATACAGATTAACACCTATGACTGCATTTTCCGATTTTTCCTTGGGACATGGCTATATGGACTGTCATGATAGTATTTGCAGATCACTTTAGCACTACAGGTTGCCTCAAACGTATCCTTCTTAACACAATGAAAAACAATTTTGTACTGTACCCAAGAAGAACCACACTGACTGCAAGGCTGAGCCCGCTGCAAAATCCTCATCGGCTGTGAAGCTTTCTTCCAGAAATCTATCTCCAAAAAGGGATTTGGAGCACAGCTCCCAGGAAGGCTAGAGGACATAGAGGCCATTATTTTAAGACGTTCACAGCCATGTTGAGAGCAGTAGCTGTGTCCCTTCCGAAATTCACGAGCTTGAAGGTGGACAAGGAGATACCTAGCAACACAAAGAGCATGGCAATAAATTAAAAATAACAACCAATTATTAAACACAGTCACCATTTGGAATCAGAACACTTCTGACACTGCACAGTTTTCCATTTCTCCTGAGTACATGGCAAGGAAAAGGTGACTAGTTTACTAAAAGCACAGATGCTAAAGATGCTAAAGCTGCAAAAAAGCCCAGGAAAATTAGTAACTCGCCAACGATTTGAGTGTATTTGTCTGACCATTCAAACATGTCATTTTTCACACTTATATTTTGTTTTTCCTCAAAGCAGCATATATAGCTTACGTCCTCCCTACTTTATCCTCAAAACAACCCTGCCAGATATATCAGGATGAGGCAATGAATAACTGATCCTCGTGGAGTAGAACCTGGATCTTCACAGTTGTTGTGTGCCTTCAAGTCATTTCCAACTTATGGGGTTTGCCTTCCTTTGAGGCTAAGTGTATGACTTTCTCAAGTGGGTTTCCAAGGCTGAGTGGGGATTCAAACTCTGGTCTAATGGAGTCCAATTCTCAAACCACTACACCATGCTTGCTCCTATCTCCAGACTCCCAGTCTAATAGCCTAACAGCTATACCAGACTGGGTCTAGAACTATTCTACAAATATTCTTCCTGAAAGATGTCCATCCAACCTCTGTTTAAAGACCTCCAAAGACAGAGAGTCCATTACCTACCCTTCAAGGCAGTCTAGTCCACAGTTCCCTGCGTGAATTATACTACAGGGGACCTTTGTTATACACTGGGGTTTGGTTCCAAGATCAGCGTGGATAACAAAATCCATGGATGCTCAAGTCCCATTAAATATAATGACATAGCAAAATGGTGTCCCTTATTAAAAGATGGAAAATCAAGGTTTGATATTTGAAATTTATACTTTTTTGGAACATTTTCAAACAATGGATGCTTGAATCCATGTATAAATAAATCTGTGTATAAGAAGGGCCGACTGTAATACAAATGAGAGAGAAAGCATGCATGCAAAGGTAGGGGACAGAAATCCTCAACTCAAGCTGAATCTGTGGTGAACCCCTATATCCAACTTCCAAAGCTATGGTCCCAATCTGCCTCTCCATGCAATTATTATTTGCCATCAAGCTGTTTGTTATTATTTACCATCATTGTAACCCTATGAATGAGAGACTTCCAAGAGCCACGGCCATTAGTAGGCCTGAATACATCTTGCAAACTCAGGGTTGTGGCTTCCATGTCTGAATCAATCCATCTATAATGTAGTCATAGCTATTCAGTAAAAGGGCAAACAAAGCAAAACAAAATAAATCACAATGTGTGAATCGTATCACATTGTGTTCATCTTTTAGTGAGCGCCTGGGAAAAAATCGGGATTAGAACCAAGGGAACATCCTCATTTTGACATTTTCTTAGCCATTATACTTCCCCCAGAAAAGTAAATGGAAGCTTCACTGTCATCATGAAATGTAAGCTCTGAAGAGTAGACTGGGAAAAAAGAAAAAGCAGCTATTTGCTATATGGAAAAACCATTGAACCCTGGAAGGCCAAAGAAATAAATTGAATCAATGTTCTAAGAATTTAAAAGGAGAGAGCATTTACAAAATGTCATTATGAGACACTGCGTGATGAAACTGCACATTGGTAAACAATCTGTTTACATAATTTTGCAGAAACATTCCAGGCAGCTTCACCAAGAAAGACTAGACGAAAACAATTATTTCCCAATTGCCATTGTAAAGGATGCAAAGTACAAGACTGTCTCTTTGCATTCTGCAAAATCCATTCCAAGGTTCAATGGGCCAATGATGATATCTAAATATACAACTCGAGATTCTATTTTTAGCTCCCTCCCAAACTGACAGTTACAAACTATGAGGTTAGGGTTAAGCAATGCAGGGAAAACATGTCAGTACACAGTGTACACTCCCCCTGCCCCAACTTCAGCAGATAATCCTACCGTCTCCCTCCATATGGTTAGTTGTTGTTGTTTTTTTATTAACTACAAACATGTGGTCTACATTGTGGACAAACATATGTAGCTGTTACTATTTTTAGCTAGCTTTTTATTCTCATCTGTACCACAGAAGCACCAAAAATTCATAACTGAGCTTCGGGACATATAAACAGATACATGTGCAGTACGTGGGTTATGGAAGCAGGGGGACGACTTTGGAAGGCATGCAGCTCAGTGAGAGTGAACATGCTTTGCATGCCAAAGGTCCTAAGTTCAATACTATTGTTAATACAGCTCAGGAGAGGAGAAATTCCTGACTGAAGCTCGATAGGCCAAAAGCCCATTCATATCACACAATCCCAGTGGTATGAATTCACTTTTATCGGCCATGGTGCCATCACATGGATCCCTGGGATTTGCAGCTTAGGGAGGTTACTTAGAATTTTCAACCAGAGAGCTCTAGTGCTTCACCAAACTAAAAAACCCAGGATTCCATGGGATGTTGCAATGGCAGTTAAAGTGTAATCATAGGGCAATAACTGTGCAATTTGAAATGGGCTCTGAAGACAGGGAAGCTTCAGATCTCTGCTCAACCCTCCCAAGTTCCCTGAGAAACGGGTCTCAAGAGGTCGGTCTTTTCTTATACTCAGGCAATTCTTAAAGTGCCCACACAAAATAGGTGTTGGACAGATGGTTTAATGCCTTGGATGTGGTGAGGTGGTGCAAAGTAGGCTTAGTGCTTGGCGTTTTAAATCGGTTCCAGTCTCCTGGAGGCTGGATTATTGCACACTAAATTGCCACCCAATCACCAGCCGCCATCAGCCCAGGTCCCAGCCGGGTCCAAGCCGCACTCCGCCAGCACTTTTTACAAGTCAGAAAGTTTTCCAACTTCTAAGAAGTGCTGGTGGAGCGAGGCTTGGAACCAGCCTCATGGCGTCCGGCGATTCAGCAGCGAGTTAGTGTGAAATAACCCCCGCCTCCATCCCACATCCTAGTTGCAGCCCATCAAGCTGGAGCTGATTTAAACCAAGTGATACGTTCCATAATCTCTCTCTTTAGTTGTGTTTTCAAACAGGATACAAAGTCTAGGGAGAGTTAATTATTTGGATTACAAAGCCCAGAGTCTCAGCACTGCCAATGGTAAGCTTGGTCCAGCAAATAACTTCTCCAAGTGTATACAATACAGCTATATATAACATAGGTGTCTGCAACTCAATGGCAAGTGTAAAGACCAACACAAAGTTGCCACTTTCACTCACCCAGATGCATTGTCAAAATAAAAGAGCCGTTCATCATCAGTCCCGTTCAACATGCTTAGATGGGAAGAAGCCGCCATGTAGTGCTTCACACTGTGCGCCTTCCCTGTCTGTTGATGATAAATGTCTCCCACAACAGTGAACACGGTACCCTTTGGGTAGCACAAGGCAACGTCAATCCAGTCTCCCCTGATGATGAAAGAAGAAAGGAAAAGGTTAAGCAGGCAAACTGGCAGAAAATACAAGAGCTATTAAAAAGGAAGGAAGCATCTCCAGCTGAGGGATCTATCTTTAAGCGGGAAAAACACAAACACATCTCATAATCCCCAATCCATCCCACTCCTTCACACGCCATGGAAGATTCACATCTGGCGCTGGTTTTTATTACTGGACTGATATAACATCCACAGGAGCTGAAGGGCAGCGATGGCTCTTGATCTTCAGATTATGCCTCCAATTACTTCAGGAATGCTTAAAAACAGATTGGCTCTCATTGACCAGGATGAGCAAAAGGATTTTATGCAGATCTCACATCTGGAACCAACCTTAGACATTCTGTCCTTCTGTAGCCTTGGAAGAGTGGTTGCGCACAGGAGGGGATTCCCTATGTTAAAAAAAAAAGTACTACAAACACAAAAAAACAGTTCCCTGCAAATGAAAACTATACTGTATCTGGATGAATGGTCTTCATTTAGCCTTTTCCCCATGTTAGCTTTCTGCATGAGGCTGGTCCTACCATTAGGCAGCAAAGTATTGGAGGAAAGAACTGCATATAATGCAGATGGTTCTATGCTCCTTTCTGCTTTCAGAGTTAGCAAAGGACACTGTCTCATTGCCAATGCTAAAGAATGCTTCCTCTGCCTAGGCAACTATTTCTTTCTATATCAAATGAGAAGGCAAATACAATCTTGTTCTGAGTAAAGGAAATATCTCGAGCCTGCCCTGTTTCAGCTTAAATGGAGGTTCCATAATTCAGTGTACATGGCTCCAAAAAAGAGTATACCACAAACTTTGTCTCTTTTGCATATATATTTGGAACATATACTTCAAGCTTAAGGCCAAAGCACATATTTTCTGTATGCACTCACAAACTAGACCAAACTATTAAGAAATTATCACAAGGATCTTCCATAGTCTACTGCAGTCATTCACATTTTCGAGGCATGCCAAGGAGTTTACTGTGATGCCATGGCACACTAGTTACCCATACTAGCATACTAACTCATATTTTGAGTTAACATATTTTGCAAACGTCAGTCATTGAGACTCAGTACTGTGTAAAAGGTGGAATATAAATAAAGAAATAAAAAATTGTTGAAAGTGATGGGGTTAGGAGTGAAGAAACCTCATATTATTGTGGGTTTTTTTCCTCTGTTACTTTCAGTATCACTATAGTTACTGAAACAAGACATAAACCCTTGGCCAGGGCAGTGACCAAGCTGTGAAAATCCAAGCAGTGAATTTTTTCCAGCAAATGACTTCCCAGAATGCATGCTACCTGGAAAAGTCTGTCCAGAACAAGTATTGGAAGGTTGCATTTTGGGGGGAGAAAAACCAAATAAATCGCTTTGGTAAATTTTTGGCTCCTGTTCCATTTTCAAAACAGTCATGACTCATTGGTCTTATGAATGTTCTGGGTAACAGTTTCAGTGGTAAAACAGCACTCTGACAACTTGTTCTGAGAACAGTCCTCTCCATAAACCAATTTTTCAGTTTTCCTCGGGGAACAATCCCCGTTTTCCAGAATTGACTCCAGATAAACTCTAGCACCATTTGTCCTTTTGAACCTTTTTGAATCCGTAGAGCAGGGATGGGCAAAGTGCAATTCGGAAAAAGCATCCAGCCCTTAGTCCTCCCAAACTCTTTTACGCCTCTGTCTATTTTCAAGGGAAACATCTACACTGCCATTCCTAGGAGCTGGCAAGAGCAACAACGAACTTTTATTAAAAGATAATAATGGGGCCCTTGGAGTGTTTTAACATCGCTAAATAGCTTTATTTCTCTAAACCAGAACAAGATTTCCAGTTTTTCTCTTTCTGTTCTTTGTCATTTTTAGCAATCTGAGTAGCCTATGGTGGGTTCCAGGAGACAGAAATGTGGCCACTTGAGTCAATGAAGCTACCTAGCCCTGCTTAAGAGAAAGGAGGTAGCATCTTTGTGGCTTTCCTAAGTCCATTTAGTTAGGAGTTGAATTATTAAATGGTGGGTAAATCGAACTGTGTTGGCTGTATTCTAGTCAGGACTAACAACGGAATTTGGGTGGTTGGGCTAGATCAATACTAAGTCATACTTAGAGTAGATCCACTGCAGTCTGCATAAGCCCAGTCCATGACAATAGATTCAGCCATATTACAGAACATGCACTGTGCCTTTTATATGTCACGTATCCAATTTTATTTTACAGTTTACCACAAAACTGACAAATCCAAGTGAAATAAGTGGCTATTACGATTGAGATGAACAAGAAGCAGGCAACGTTGGATTGATTTGCTTTTTCCCCATATTTAGCAAAACTGCCTCTTTACCTTTCACCCGATCTTTCCCCTGCAAAAATATCCATTATTATGCAGTGATTTTCTGAGCATATCTGGGTGTGTTTTGCTTGTTAAGAACAAAAATGCACAAATATATCACACTATCATTTCTAAACGTAGTTGACAAAAACAATCTATGATGGGATTTTTAAAGCCCCCCCACATCACTTAATTCTTTGGCTAAAAGCCTGAAGCAGTTGTAAAGGAAACTGTCTTCCCAGGGAGTCTTCATCCAGCTGTTCTATTATTGTATCCCATTCCTCCACTTTCTACAGATTTTGTTTTTATTTAGCATTTTTATATAGCACTCTGGATGGCATCAGTGCAAAAACTATTGCCAACTATTTTGCACTCAAGAATGTTATGGGCAGTTCCATCTTTAGGGAACTACACGTGCTTAACACTAAGTAAAATAAACCCACACATTTTCTGTTGTTTCTTTTTAAATAATAACAACAGGAAAATGTCATGGAAAGGTGACATTCTCAGAAATGCACAGACAAACAGATCTCTAGTAGCTGTGACTGTATATTTCTTCATTTTCAGTAATTCACAACTATGTGGATTGAAGTCCCAACAGTTCTTGAAAAGGCGCACTCTTGCAAAGGCTGGAATGGAGGAAGAAAGGAGCATGAATTTGATTTTGGCTTCTGATATCTAGAACAGCTTGTCCTTCCTTTAGCCTCCCTTGTAAAATGTGCTAGATCTGTTGACTTACTAGGCAACATGATGGGAAAGCCAGATCATGAAGGCCTGGCTTGTATGCTTTGAAACTTTCCATTTCAAGACTCATAGCTGTTTGCCTCCATTTACTTGTGAATACAAGATAGCAAACAAAGCTTAGAAATGTTCCTTTTTGGATTACAAAGCCCCATAGCCATGAAGACTTTGGGATTGTGAGTGCTGTAATCCAAAGGCAACTTTCTCAAACTATGCCAGTAAGTCTGGTTTAATAATCTGTTTGAGGCCTCAAGAGTAAACATGGAAAACATCAATTTAGAAACACACAGAATGGACTTAGGTTAAAAAAAAAAGGAGTTGGAAATTAGAAGGTTTTTTTCCCAAGTAATGATTATTTGTGTGACAAGGTTGCCATTAAAAAAATTGACTCTGCTCCTGAGCCTTTAATAGCAACCTGATTGATAGAAATGTAGTGCTTCAAGATTTTTAAATTACTTATCTCTGCCACAGAAAAATACTTAATTTTATTTAATTATAGCAAACCCTAATGAAAACCACAGTGTTTCCCTAATACACAGAATACCTGTTTACTCAAATTTATGCTGCTGCCCAATTAATGAAACTATATTTAAGGAGGAAGCAAGCTGAGATAAGGACAAATCCCTCCTTATTGCCTAGTTGAGCAACACAGGCCAGTTTACTTGGCAATAACATATTTTTTTAGCTTTTATTATCAGAAAGGTATTTTACCTTTCTGCTTTCCATCTCAAATATTTGCCTTTGAAGAAGCAGGGATCAGTGCAAACTATTGCAAGGTTATTGCATTCCCTGGCACGCTAAGCATCTCCAAAACCTACAAGGAGCCTCTTTAAAAATTCCAGAGGCAGGAATCTCAAGACTGCAGTCATCCTTGCCACATCACTGTCATCCAGCAATTCACACAAGTAGGCTGGTTGTCTTAATTACTTTTCTATATCTGTTCGTTCTAAAAGTAAAATAAATAAAAATAAAAATAAAACCAAAGGCATTCTGGGTAGGCCATAAGGCAGAGTTAAGGGGGAGTCAGAAAGAGAGTGCAATGGCAGCCCCAATCGCACAATCAGAAAGACGTGCAATAATGGCTATTACACAAAGAGGTATGTTTCCATTTTCATTGACAAGTGCAATTGCAATGAGAAGAGGGCTCCTGCAGTACTGTCCCTAGAGAGTTTCTTTCTCTCATATTTACCCACTTGGACCCAAAGTTGTTCTTTGAGGCCCTACCAAATGAGGCACATTACCAGCCATGCTAGAATCACAGACTCATAGAGTTGGAAGAGACCCTAAGGGCCATACAGTCCAACCCCCGTTGATCTCGACACTATAAATCACACTGGCTTTTTAGCTACTGCAACACTGTTGATTCATGTTCAACTTGTGGTCTACTAGGACTCCTAGATCCCTTTCACATATAGTCTCCTTAATCCAGGTGTCCGCCATCCTATATCCATGCATTACATTTTTCTGCCCTAAGTGCAGTACCTTACATTTCTCTGTGTTGGTAGGATGCTTCAGACCTGCATGAAGCATCCTACCAGTAAAAGGTAGCTGGAGCAGTATGACTTTGGGAAATTAAGGCAAGTACGGGATTCATCTTGGATGTTTATGTTTTTCACATGCAATTATACATATAAAATATGCAATGAAAATAGCAATATACATGAATTTATAATATGAAAGGCAAACCAAAAGACTGGCTGTGTGTTTACCTGGAAAAGCCACTTTCCTTTTTAACTATAATTCCCATAATCCCTTTCCCTCCCCACATACACACACTAGTAAGGGCAGTGGCCATGCTGGCTGGAATATTCTGAGAATTGTAAACCCCCAAAAAGAAACTTTTCCAAGCTCTGGTTTTTACTAAAATCAAGAACAAAGGTGCTATTTCTTCACCTTTCGTGGTGCCCTTTGCAATCCCTCTCATGTGAGCTGGCGGAAACAGTACTTTAATGCTGATCCAAGATGAACGGAGAAGGTGGCTGAGCAAGCCCCCCTGCCCCCCCTTACCAAAAACACACTGGGGGTCATTTTAGGTAGAATGGTCAGCTGATGCTAATTGAAATTCAAATTGCAGACTGTACACAATAACATTCAGTGCCTAATAGCTCTTGGGCTTGCCAAGAGTTTCTTTCATCCTCCTCTTCTTCTATCCCGCCCCGCAGAGAAGATTGCTCATAAAGGTGGGTGCAGGCAGGGAAAGGAAAATTAAAATAGTGCCTTACGTTGGGCATGCTTGCAACAGGCTTGTTCAAGCCTTGCTCCATTTATCTTAGCTTCCCACCAGAGTGCATCACTGGCAAGGAATTTAATCAGAGTATGATTAACAGTTTAGGAAGCAAGAAAGAATAACACTTAACAAAGCAGGCATAATGGTGGGAGGACAGCTGAACACACGCTGCCTGAGTGTGTCAATTATTACTGCTTGCTCAAAAGCACAGCTAGGCATTCAACAGAGAGCAGTGGTTAAGACAGTTCCTCTCTCTGTTGCTTTCCCCCAGAAATACAGCACACCGCAAGATGCCAGAAGGGACAAAGGGGTGGGTGCAAGAGGTGTGTACAAAAGCACGGAGTACCTGCCTTTCTACCCATCACTTCAAAATGCATTTCACCCTCTCATTTGTGGCTCTTTGGCAAGAGCAAGCGCCATCCTTTACATCAATTGTACCCAAACTTTAGTCCTCCAAAAATGTTTTGAACTTTAGCTCCCAGAATACTTGATTGCTGGCCAAATTGCATAGAGCTTCTGGGAGTTGAAGTCCCAAACACCTGGAGGGCCAAACTTTGAAAAATACTGCTCTATATATTACTGTCCAGAACAGGAGTATACCTTGTATTAGGCAGAACGAAGCAACTGTCTTAGGTACCAGGAATGTGTGACATCTCTTGGCCCTTCTTCCTGTGGCCCCTATAAGAAGGAAGAGCTGTGTGTGCCACAAACCCATCCAGTCCTCTAAACTGGCTCGAAGATTAAGGATGAGTGTCCACCTGAAAATTCAAAATGCTCTAAAATCTGAACATTTTTGAGCACTGACATGACACTTTAAGGCTTCAGTTCTGGAATATACAGTATGTACTGCTTTTGAAAGTCTGGAGAACCAGCGTGGTGTAGTGCTCTGAGATTTGAACTAGGACTCTGGAGAGCAGGATTCAAATCCTGGCTCAGCCATGTAAACCCACTGGGTGACCTTGGGAAAATCACACTCTCTCAGCCTCAGAGGATGACAATGGCAAGCCCCCTCTAAAGAAATTTACCAAGAAAACCCTATGATAGATTCCCCTTAAGGTCGCCATAAGGTGGAAATGACTTGAAAGCAGACAATAACAACAATGACACACATGGCTGGAGAAAGATATGAGAGATGTGAGACTACAGAGAGATGCAAGAGACATGCAGCTAGAAAGAGACATAAGAATCTGTGAAATGGTAGAAGGCATGGATTCATGACAAGTACTCTACTTCGATTCCCACCATTTTACAGATCCTCACATCTCTCTCCACCATCACATCTCCAGGCTCATAAATACAAACAGGTACATACTACACTACCTGTATTCCAAAATACTAAAAAAAAAAAGTCCAAACTCTGAAACACGTCTGGTCCCAAACATACTCAACCTGCATTCAACTGGCAGTCTGGTTGTAGAATGCAGTATGTGTAGAATATGAGAGGGGATGCCATTTGTCTGTTGTCTCAAGGGCCAGTCAGTAAAATGTTCTGAGACGGGTATGTGTCTGTGCGAGAGACAGACAGAAACTTTATCCTAATTCAACAAAGCAAATGATATCCTCAACCAAAATGAAGCCTGAGAAAGAGATCAGGGAATGTGCTTGCATAAAATTTCATTTGTCTTGTTCATTCTTTCCTCCCCTGCCCCACTCCTATTCAAAGCTCCTCAAATACAGATGAGAAGATACACCAGTATTATGTTTCCCAATGGCAACAGGATAGGGTTGCAATATCAGCGGTATTTTATCTGGAGTCTAGGCATCCTACTCAGCAACAGTCTGGACCATTAGCTGGCCCAGATTCTAAGCTTTAGGGACAAGCTATGGCAGTACTGCCCCCCACAACTCCTAGACTTGCAGGGGCATAATGAGTAAAAACAAAATGGGGAGGGGGCTTTACAGAGCATGGTGGGGGTTATAATTTTTCATAGTATAGTAAGGGAACTGTGCACACCTGCTGTAAACTCTGCTCTGCTCTGGGACCACAACAAACTCCAATTCCTAGAATTCCATAGATTGAGCCAGGGCAGTTCAAGCGGTGTCAAACTAGTTTATTTCTACAGTGCAGATGGAGCCATATGCAGCAGTAGAGTTACATCAGAGAGGTCTTTGGTGGCCAAAAAGCATAGGAGGGGAGGAACAAGGGGACTAGACCTCGGAGATTATCACACAGGGAAAAGATGTCCTTGTCCCATCCTTATCATTTTCAGATGACGTCACGTTTATCTGGTCATTGTCCCATCACTGAATCACAACTGACCACGACTGCATTAAAGGCTTTGACATGATGTTGTGCTTATCCTGTCATTGTCCTGTCACTGAAGTGGAACTGTCCTGTCATTTTGTATTACTGCGAGTTCACATTAATACAATTCCGCTTAAATGATGGGACACAGCGCGACGTCTCTGAAATGTTTTCACACAATTGGGACAAAGATGGGAAAGTGATCTGCTGTGCACCTGAACCCATCCAGTCCCCATGTGATAAATTTTTAGAACCTTTAAATATCTGATGAACTTCAGGGTTCTAAGTCTTAAGTCTTGGTGGTCTGTGATAGCAAAAGATATTTAAAGGGGTTTTGTGATTAAAAAAAGTTGAACCACTGGCCTATCTAGTACAGTCAGTGACCCACGGAAAGCTAACAAATGTGACTCTACTAAGAGCTACCCCTTGCTTGCACTCCCCAGCTTACCACCTCTGGTATTGATACATCTTCTTTTTTCCCTTTCTGCTCCACAATACACTAATACAACAGAATGTGGAAATAGTCTTATATTCTTCGCTTTCAACTGCTTTTGCAAATAGCAGCCAAGGAAGGGGTGGAAAGGCTGGGAAAGTTGGAATATGACAATGGCACATCACATATTTTGAATTATTAGATCCTGGGTGGGAAAAGTAGAGACGACAGGACACATACAACCCCCAGGCTGTTTTTGAAGCCCTTACTGGTCCTTACACCTGTAAAACAAGATTGACTCCAAAATGTTGTGGATACGTTTGGGGAACATGGAAGCAAAGAAGGCAGGCAGATTCTGCTGGGGGGCATATATCCTCTTAACCCCTTGCATTAAAAGAAAGATGGAAAAGAGGGAAGGGGAGAAAAGAAAAATAAATATGGCAACACCTTTAAAACTAACTATTTTATTTCCACATGAGCTTTCATGGATATAAATCCACTTCTTTGGATGCAATACAGGGTGCTCTCCTAAGTACTAGAATTTATTATAGAACATTCGTAAATCTCGCCAAGAGTGGCAATTTTTCATTTCCTCCCTTAAATTTCATTCCCGCCTCAGCTACTGTACTACGCCAGCAATTTCTAGGTGGCACTCTGTGCCAAATCCTACCACCCTAAAGTCTTCCATCTGAGGTCAACCCAATAAATCTAAGAATTTTAATATCTGCATTCCTTCCAGTCTTATGTTAAACATTCCTCCACTTCCACTGCCAGAGCATTAAGACTGAACAGGCACTTAAAAGAATCTTTTTTTGGTCTTTTGTTCTGCCCAGTTAGTTTTAATCTTAACTGACTTGCAGTGAACCAGCTAAGATAAGCTTCTTGCACGGGTCTCTGGTTAGTGTTGCTATTGTTGGTCCAAGATAGAGTATGAGCCTGCCAATTCATCCTGCTTGTCTCCAATGCCAATTACACCGCAGAGAAAACGACAAGGGTTTAGATAAGAATTAATAGCGAAACACTTTCGGATCAGCCGACATTAACGGCAGCTTTCCATCCCAAGAGGTAGAATCGCTAAAATTTCCAGAGAAAAACAAATGATTTTATGAATCTTAGCTTACAAAGTCCCTTCCATAGCTGGAAAGGTTAGTTTTTTGGAATAATACTCCTAATATGAACTTTTACAAACTTATTCTATCCAAACATAGGGTTGGAAGACACAAAAGGGCCATATAGTCCAAACCCTTGCAATGCAGGAATATATAGTCAAAGCAAAACTTGAGTAGTTGAGTTATAGCCAACAATCCTATAAGCACTCTTCCTCTCCATGACAGCAAAAAACAACAACACTGTGATGAATTTGCTAGGCTGGTAAATACATGTAACAGGGGTTCCCCTTTAGAAGCATCCCATAAAAACTGCAAGGAGAAAGCAGAATGCACAGCAGTCCCATGGACCAAAGTGAAATGCTCCTTGTTGCCTGGCTAATGAGCAAGTCTGAGCACTTTTAGAAGGGTTAGAATATCTAATGCCCTAAAGGCACCAGATCGTGTCTGATCTTGGAAGCAAAGCAGGGCCAGCTCTGGTTAGTACTTGGCTGCCAACAAATATCAGCTGCTGCAGGCTTGATTTCAGAGGAAGGAAATGGCAAAAACCACCTCTGAGAATTCCTTGCCTAATAAAACCCTATGAAATTCATGGTGTTGCTATAAACTGACCGTCAACTTCTAGGCACATAAATAAACACAGACACACAGAGAGAGAATATCTGCTCTGGCCTACACTTTTAAGAAGCTTCTCTGCTATTATAACCTTTTGGTTCCTTTGCGTGGCACAATGGTTGAATTCCCAACGATATTCTTAAGTCTCAAATTCAGCATCCAATGCATAATAATGTCTCAATGGATATTAACAAAATGGATATACCGCATTGTGTGGTCATTAGTGTTTCTGCCAAGGAAGGTTTCCAATCCTCACTCAGCTGTGAAGCCTATTTCTCTGACCCCTCTCCCAGACTATTCCACATTGCTGAAGGGATAAAATGCAGAGAAAGAATAACTATGCATTTTACCCTGATAAGGGAAAATAAATATAAATCCATATGGAGACACGTTTTCTACCTGGGAACCCATTCTGAAGAAATGCCCAGAGGAGAAGTTTGCAACTGCTTCTCCTTTAGGCAACTAACCAAGTCTCAAACATGCTCAGGCTTATTAGTAATACTGAGTGCTTAATCCTATTTACCGTCACCTTTCTGACTACAAATGGTAAATACAGCCTGCCTCTTCAGTCCTCTTACCATTTGACTCTGAAAGCATTTCAGCTTGCAATTAAATCATGCATCCAACCTAGCCAGCTTATTGAATTTAAGAATACCAATTCAATTTTGTCCTTTCAAAACAAGCAAAGACAAAAGTTCTCAGGGAAGCACGTCTTAGCTTGTTGGACCAAATGCTTACCTTAGGTTTACTTCTTGGCCAGGTTCTGATCCAGCCTTGCCAACTGCACCTATCCACCTCCGCAAACTCTCCTTTTGGCAAACTCCGCTTTTATTAACATGCTTAGTCTCTTGAACCTCGCCATTTCTTTATATTTTTGTGAAGTTACATTCCATTTAGGCAAGGGATGGGCAACTGTGTCAAGTCCAGGGGCCAATTTATTATTATTTTTATCCTTGGGGCTCACAAACACCTTTTAAAATGCAGAAAACCCAGGGAAAATATATAGGTGGCTGGTATTCTACCTTTGATTCTGATATACTGGTATTTTAGTGCAAGAGGAAGGGAGCTGAAATTTATTTAAATGTTCATAAGAGCTAGCAGTGGAATTATGGAGGTTATAAATAAAGAATATGGAAACTGTCAAGTTGAGGAAGCCAAAAGAAAGTACAAACAGAACCAGTTTAGGACTGCATCACACCAGCCTGCTGTCCCACCACAATTGCACTAGTGGAAGCATGCCAGGTTGGCATCATTTCTTATCATACATTTCCCCATGATAGTGCTTTGGCGATCCATGGTCACATGAACTGTTTTCCACATTGCCAAATGCCGCCTTCCAGGAGGAAGAAGGTGAGCACATAACCACGGCTACCAACCACCTCCTGAAGCTGGCTATGAATGTGCACACAGTGTTGGCTGCTGCAGTAGCTTCTCTTCCCTAACCCTTCCAAAGCATAGGGCTGCTGAGTTGGGAGAAACTGTCCATGCAACAATTATGAGCCAGTAGCTCCGCATAGGTCCAAAACACACTGCAGAAATAATCCAGTTTGAGACAGCTTTAACTGCACTGGCTCGGTGCTAGGGAATCCTGGGAATTATCGTTTATTGTGGCACCAGACTTTTCTGACTGAGAAGGCTAAATGTCTCACAAAATGACAGTTCCCAGAATGCCCTAGTACTGAGCCACAGCAGTTAAAGTGGTTTCAAACTGGATTATTTCTGCAATGTTTTGGACCATAGCGGAGGTTAACAAGAGTGTGGCAAGAAAGCCATTGCTGGAACAGACCCATATCAAAGTCCATTTGGAATTTGCAAAAAAGGTACATGGGAGATACAGAAAACATAGAAAAGAGATCCTAAATTGAACTATTTGGCCTTGCTGGGGGAAACCTTATATGTGTTGCAAAGCCAACGATATTCATGACCCTAAGAACACCATTTCCATAATGAAGCATGGCAGTGGAAGCATCATGTTATGGTGATGCTTTTCCTCAGTAGAAACTAGGAGAATGATCCAGACTGAGGGTAAGATGGAAGGAACCATATAGTTAGGAAAATCTGTTCCACTCTACAAAGGATTTGAGACTGGGGCTCACCTGCTAGCAGCACAAGTAAACACACAGCCAATGTAACATTTGAGTGATTAAAAAGAAGAACCTGAGCAGCCCAGTCAATGCTCAGACCTCAGTCCTGTTAAAATCTGCTGAAAGTAGCTGTTCACCAATATTCCCAATCCAACCAAGCAGAGGTGGAGCAATTTTGCCAAAAAGAAGGGACAAAAAATGCAGGATCCAAATGTGCCAAAGCTGATAGAGATTCACCCAAGAAGATGCACAGCTCTAATTGCTTCCAAAAATGCTTCTACCAAGTATTGACTCGGGGAGTGAATAGTTATGCCACCTACAAAAGCCAGAAGGCTTTTGTTTATTTAACTTATGCACTCCCTTCAAATATTTTTCACCTTCACAGTATTAACTATCTTATGTACATCAGTTCCACTTTGGTGCCACAACAAACTGCAATTCCCAGAATTCCACAGCATTGAGCCACAGTAGTTAAAGTGGTGTCAAAGCAGATTACTACTGCAGTGTGGATGCAGCTAACGCCAATTTAATCCATTTCTATTCCACGTTATCACACAACAAAATCTCTCTGGTGCAATATTAATATAAGTTACTGTATTTTATATGCTTGACACCGAATGCTCATTATATGAGAGGGACAATATGCTCCCCCCCCCCAAGCTAACTAGTCCTAAATACTTTTCCAGATAGGGGAATTCTTCTAGCCGCATCATTTACTGTCCCTTCCAACACATACATTCATACTTATATACATACATGTGTGGGTAGGCACCTTCAAGTCTTCTGTTGACTTATGGTGACTCCATGAATTTCATAACATTTTCTTAGGCAAGGGATACTCAGAGGTTGTTTTGTCAGTTCCTTCCTCTGAAATATAGCCTACAGCACCTGGTATTCCTTGGCGGTTGGCCATTCAAGTACTAACTAGGGGTGACTCTGCTTAGCTTCCAAGATCAGATGGGATCTAGTGCCTTTAGGGTATGTAGGCCATTCACACACATATATACAAATACCCTGTTAAAGACTTAGCAGTCAGAACTAGGCACTGATATTTTGTCAGAGCCAATTAATAAAGCTATGCCAACTCAAAAGGTTCAAATCTTTTCAAGCTCATTCCACTTTACACTCTTCTGGCAAACCTCTCATATCCCAAGGACAATAGAGGAGTTAATCACACACACATCTTCAGTGTCAGAATTACAGATGACCTCAGGAACTGCCTAAACCCCAATGTTAAAATTCTTAATTTCCCCTATGATCTTTTCTTAGCCAGCGTTGGATATTTCTTCCAGATACATTATGGCTGCCGCTCCAAAAACATCCACATCCCCCGCTATCTAGGTCCACTGGGGTAAAAATAACTTCATTATGCTATCATGCTGTGCTTAGCAAGACCAGGAGATTACTATTAAACATGTCAATCATGTTTCCTGCTTTTGCAAAATAGGCATTTTCTGCATTCTTCCTCATGTCAAATAGTTAATCATCAACCATGGGGTTTCTTAAAGCCCCATTCCCATTCCAACTCTTTTCGCTTAATAAAATGAGACCCAGGTGCAAATGATCGTGATATATTTAACCTAAGGGACATCCTCAAGAATGACAAAAATTGCCACTTTAAGCAGAAAAATATCAGTCGCCTACTAGCAAGCAAAACATAAGGCAGCAGAAACCAAGACTGTTTCCCTTGAATTACCCTATTCTTTGCCAACTAAAGGTGCTTCTACACTGTAGAAATGATGCACTTTGACACCACTTTAAGTACTGCAGCTCCATACTATGGAAACATGGGATGTGTAAGCTCTCCAAGGTCTGAAAGAGTGCTGGTGCCTCATAAAGCCATAAATTGGTAGGATGGAGCCATGGCAGTTAAAGTGGTGTCGAACCAGGACCTTTTTTTTGTGAGGACAACATACAAACTAACTCCACCATTCACATTAACATTAAAAAACCTTACTTCTTCCCAAACAAGGGTCCCAAAGGTATATATACTCCATACTTTTCCATGCCACCACCCTCTGAAAATGCCAGCCACAGCTGAAAACAAAACATCAGGGATACATTCTTCCAGAACGCGGACACATAGCCCGAAAATTATATTATGATGTGACACAAAACAAAATATTCTGGAGCAGTGACTTATTAAAGTGACAGGAAATCCACACTGAAAATTTCACAAAGGAAGTTGACTTTGCAAGATCAGATTATTTGTTCCCATAAATCAATAGTATCTGCTTGCTGTGACAGTAGTTTTCATGCATTACAGGCAGAGGTGTCCACAAATCTGCTCCCTGGTCTTTTGATTTTGTTGTGTGTGTTTTGTTTTGTTTTCAATGAAGGCACCAAGAACTGGAACTGGGAGATCTTTTACAACGCAACACAGACACTCGCCCACTGAATTTACCATAGAGTACACAGAAAATGCAAAGGCAGGATTACATAAAGGAAACAAAAATAATGACCAACCTAGACAATGAGGAAATTGAAATAGTAACACAGTTCCCGCACCTTGGATCAAAATACTAAAGTATTCCCCATCACTATGTACGGTTACAAGAGCTGGACAGTGAGGAAAGCAGATAGGAGGAAAGTCAATTCATTTGAGATGGAGTGCTGAAGAAGAGTGGTGATGATACCATGGAAGCCAAAAAAGACAAACAAATGGGTCCTAGAACAGATCAAACCTGAAATCTCCCTGGAATCCAAGATGATAAACACGAGGTCTCACATTATGAGAAGGCACAACTCATTGGAAAACACAATAATGCTAGGAAAGGTGGAGAGATGTAGAAAGAGAAAGACTGTATGCTAGATAGATGAACTCTATTAAATAGGTCATGGGTATGAATTTGCAAGACCTATGCAGAACAGAGGAGGGTAGGGAGTCTTGGAAGTGTCTCATCCACAGGGTCGACATTAGTCGGGATCAACTTGAAGGCAGTTAACAACAAACAGGGTGTCATCAAATTTTTCCTCCCAACCATTGCACAGCACAGACACCCCTTTGAAACAGGATACAGTGGTACCCCGGGATACGAATGCGCCGCCTTACGAAATTTCCGGGTTATGAAAAAAATCCATTTAAAAAAACTGTTCCGGGTTACGAAGGTTTTTTCGGGTTACGAAAAAATTTTTGGTGCTTTTCGGCGCTATTTCGCACGAAATCGCGGCTTTTCCCCATTAGCGCCTATGGCTTTTTCGGCTTACGAAGCATTTCGGGTTACGAAAGCGGCGGCGGAACGAATTAAATTCGTAACCCGGGGTACCACTGTACATCTTGGAAGAAAAAAAACCACTTCAAGAACATACACTTATCCAACTTCTGTTTACTGTCATGCTCAATGCCTAAATATGTTTTTATCATCACGTTTGTTTCAGGTCAGTGTTGTTAAAATAAAATTGTAGTTTAATTGTAGTGACCTTGGGCAAGTCAATCTCTCAGCATCAGAGGAAGGGAAAAGCAAAAACCACACTGAACAAATCTTGCCAAGAAAACCCCATGATAAGTTTGCCTTAGGGTTGCTATAAGTCAGAAACAACTTGGAAGCACACAACAACAGTTTCTGCACTTCACATTCCATCCTCAACATTTGTTGTTGTTGTTGTTGTTCAAGTCATTTCTGATTGATGGCAACCCTATCACAGTGTTCCTTGGCAAGATTTGTTCAGTGGGTTTTGCCATTGCCATCTGAAACTGAATGAGAACGACTTGCCCAAGGTTGCCCAGTGGGGTTCAAATGGAGATTTGAACCCTGGTCTCTGAGTCTTAGCCCAGCACCCAAAACACTGAACTTCTGAGATTATTTCTCACTCATCTGAGCATGTAGACTGTAGTCTGCAAAAGCTTGTGGCCAACACATAGCAAAGTTGGACATTCACTCCATTCCAGATTTCATGTTCTTCTTCTCTGATTTTTATTATGTAAAACTTAGAGGGTATAGAATAGCAAGGCCAGCTCTCTGGAAATATTAAAATTTTATTACTTATACTTTCATTTTACAGCACTGTAAGAAAAAAACAAACTAGAAACACTTTTTGTTGGAATGTGATAGAATCTCCTTCTCTGGAGGTTTTTAAACAGAGGCTAAATGACCATCTGTTTGGGGTGCTTTGATTGTGAGTTCCTGCATGGCAGGAGGTTGGAATGGATGGCCCTTGGGTATCTCTTCCAACTCTATGATTCTGTGATTCTATGATTCTATGACAGTGTCACATAAAATGCTGAAGTGCATATGGAGGGGAGTGTTTTTGCAGGCTCAGAAGTAACAATGCAAGGATTGAATTTTCTACAACCTCATTTTCAGAAGAGCCTATTTACCAGCCCCCATACCTCCCCAAAAACAGTAATCTCAACTGGATTACTAACTGAGAATCTAATCAACTAAGGAATTGTGCACAAAGTCTATTACAGAGGGAGGGAAAGCGGTAATAAGTACAACACAGAAAAGCCTCCAGGGAAGTACTGAATACCTTTCTAAGTTTTACTTAACAGAAAACAAAGAAGACGGGGTGGGGGAAATGCCCAGATTTGGTATGTGCTGGCTTTGAATTATTTCAGCAAAGAAAAGTCCTGTGTTGTTCTTTTAGTTTTATATAACAGAAAAATGAAATAGCAAGTGCAGTTTTTAAACTACTAGAGGGGAAAACACATAACCCTGCAAAGGCATTGATCATAACCACTGCTGCCCTTTACACATATATACACACAGAAACCGTGGATGGGAAATTAATCATGAGTTCAGCAGCTAATGTAAACTAATGAGATTGAGCATGCCAGGGATCCCTTGGATTTGATCTTGAAGCCAAGATGCCAACAGTAACTTAAATCTTGGAAGGAGAAACAGCTTTGCACATCAGAGAAATAGCAGCAGAAGTTAAAAGCAGATGCATTTTTCCTCTTTTGTTAACATGTTGTTTTTTTAAATAGGCCAATGTTTTCAGGAGTTTATAAATGAAATAATCAGGGTCCCTTTCACAATTAAACCATTTTGACTCCACTTTAATTGCCATGGCAACATCTTATGGAATCCTGGGGCTTGTAGTTTAGTAAGGCAATAGAGATTTTGTGGTTGAAACGTATAAATATCCATCCATAAACTGCAAATCCTATGGTTCCATAGGATGTTGCCATGGTAGTGGATTGATATTGGAATCCATCCACAATGGAATCATATTGCTATATTAGCATAAGGGTCCCAGGAAGCATAAATTACACCTTTTAAAAAAATCAGCAAAGACAAACTTCATCTAAAACACAAATTGTTCTCCAGTTCACTACCTATTGAAGTTGACTGGATAAAGGATGACCTCCTCTGGTGCTCTGCCATCCCACTGGACAATATAGGCTTGCTCCAGCATCACCACAGGCTGGTATTGTTGGTATGATACCCCTCTGTTTACTCCCTGTAGCCTCAGAGGGTGGGAATCATATGCAGCTCTGGCAATGGATAAGGTCAAATTCTCAGGACGCCAGGCTTGAATATAGAGCTGAAAGAGAGAAAAGGGGAGAGAAAAGGTTGCATGTCGAAGAGCCAACCAAGCTCGGCCTTCACATATGCATTTGATCAGCCACATACCCTTTAAATATTTTTGTCAGCAAAAGAGTTCTCAGCGTCCAGGGCTGAAGCCAATGGAGCATTTCCAATGTAAATAGCACAAGTGTGACACAAATAGCATTTAACAGAGCTCTGTTCAACCCTGGGCCTTATAGGCATCACTGAAATGAAACTTGCAAGAGATGGTTTATTATTCAATTGGCTAAAAAAATTAAGGGAAGAAGATGGTGATATAGCAGTTACAAGATAAAGGACTGCATAACCGATGTGACACTAAAATGTCTCCTGAAAGAACAGGATGAGGCTATGATTGGTTGCAATGCTGAGGGTGCATAGTATTTCCAGGATCAGAGGTACTATGTAACTTCAGCATAGGTTACTTAGTACTACTGATCCATAGGACGCGGAATACTAGTCTCCGGAGAGCAAAAGTCTAAAAAGGTTATTTTCCCAGTCTCTGCTTCTCATTACCCAGTGATCTACCAGCAGATCCTATTGTAGTGTAGTGTACATAGAGAAACATAGGTTCAAATTCTAGCTTAGCCACAAAGCTTACTGAAGGAACAACTAATACTCTTTTGTCTTAACCTATCTCATGGGGTTCTTGTGAGGATAAGGATGGAGAGCATGAAGAGAGCATCTTCTTCACTGTCTTTAGCTCTTCGGAATGAAGGCAGGATAAAAAATTAAAGGAGTGACTGTCTTAAAGGACTGCCTTTGCCTCTTTGGAGGAAGAACAAGATATACAGTAAATTAAAGATAATAATAATAATAATAATAATAATAATAATAATAATTTGTTTTAATTATATACCGCTATTCCAAAGATCATAGCGGTGAACAGCAAGTAAGCTAATTAGCAAGTAAGCTAATTTGCTCCCAACAGTCTGGGTACTCATTTTAGCGACCTCAGAAGGATGCAAGCCTGAGTCGAGCTTGGGCCCTTTTGCTGGTCTTGAACTCGCAACCTTGTGGTTTTGAGTGAATGGCTGCAGTACAGGCATTTAACCACTGCGCCACCAGGGCTCCATGTCAGACGTTTATCAGACAAAGGAGATCGGGAGTTTATCCTGTGAATATCCCGAAAAATTGCATAATTACGCATAACAATTTCACAAAACCCGCCATTAAACTGGTCACAAAGAAGCATTAATGTGCATCTTTTTACTTTCAGGATTTCAGCGACAATGCATTTCTGATATCACTTTATTTGCGCAACTGTGTGTGATAATAATTCGCGCAGTTAGTCGCCATTTCCGTTTCATTTGCAGGATGCTTTAAATGCGCTTTAATCTCTCTTTAATGTCAAAATCAGCCCCAGTGCAATAAACTGCATAGAAACATACTGCTCTTCCAACTGGACAACATGGAGTTTCCTCTGTGTATGTGTGTTATACAACTGCAAACATGGTGAAATCATTATTCTGTATGGAGTTGGCATGTTCCCCTGGACAATGTAGGTCAGGAGACAGAACCTAATGATCATAACAAAGATCGATTCTGAAGTACTTGTTACTTTAGCTATGAAAAACAAGACAAAATCTAAATAAAGGCTGTACAAAAGTAAAGCTATTAAGGGCATGTAGAAGTTTGTAGAAGGAACATCCATTCCTTTTAAAAGCTCTTTTAATGAGGTGGCTGGAACTCACATGGATGTTATACTAAGATTACAGAAAAGTCAGATGCTCGATACACACATTTGGGCAGAAATGGGCATCCATGTGAAAATTCACTCAGATCACTTCTAAAGCAAATAAAACCCCAACAATTTATATTTTGGGGCTGGGTGGAAGGGAAGTAGAATCACTTCTAAGCTTTTTAAAACTGTCAGTTTAATGCCTCTTTAAATGGGGTTGGGTCATAGTAGGTCAGTAGTAAAGAATATGCATTGCATGCAAAAATTCCTTGGTTTAATCCCAAAGATCTTCAGAACAGCTTGGAAGAAGCACTGCCCAAGACCCTGAAGAGTCTCTGCTGTGTGATCATGTGATGGGGAGAACCCATGGGCAACTCAACCCAGTCCAAAAACCCTGCATCAGACTTCTTTATTTGTGTTGAGGGTATTAGATTTGCTATAATATTCTGACTCTTAAATCCCTGCTTCCTTACACAGTGAAGCAACTGACAACATTTTAATCCAGCCCCTTGATCCTCCTGCAGTAACTACTAGTTCAGGGTTTCAAGACAGTTTGGGCAAGGATCCAATTCTGTAAACTGGCAGAGATTCAACAGATGCAGCTTTTCCTGGCAAGGAATGAAACTGCAGGTAGAGGTTCAGTTGTTGAATGTCTCCTTATCCCACAGTTGCTAAGAATCCATGAGCTCCACCAGTACACATCCATGCATGCACACATTGACACATGCATGTGTGCACATTCACATATGCATGACACACACACACACACTGAACAATAATCTTAGCTATGGTGACATATTATTAACCTCATTTATTCCACAGCTTTTATTCAAAACTAGGAATTTAACTGGTATTTATAGCCACTGCTCCATAACATCCAAATTGTGAGGAAAATATTTGGATGTGCCCGACTCTTTGTGTGTGTGCGCACGCATGTGCATGGATGCAAACACACACTTGGACCAAATCCAAACCTAGAATAAGAATGATCAAAACACACAATGACTAAATGGTGATTTTACCATTCTCTAGTACTGATGAACACAGGGTCTTCTCTCCGATAATCTTGTCACTCCTGTATGTGGGTCATTCTCTCAATGAGTATTTACAAATGGTGTATTTTTAATAAGGGTAGCTTTCCCCTGAAATGTTATGCTTCAAGCAAAACAGAAAGCCCAGCAATAAATATAAACAATGATACAGTAAGTGAGCAAAAGAATAAATGTGAGGGGCAGCTTTGAGGTAGGAATATTTCCAGGTTCATTTCTAGCTTTATCCAACACATGCAAGATTTCAAGAATCACAATCATATCCACTTTTCACTTTCCAACTCACTGCTTCCTTATGACAAGGCAACACTGAAATCTATATGTTAAATTTTCACTACTTAGATTGGAATGAGAACCCAGCCTTATCTTGCACTGCAAGAAAGTAGAAATTGACTGCATGCATATGGAAATCCAAAGCTGACTTACTACAGACTGGGTGCAAGACACAGATTTATGGAACTGTTTGTAATCTTTGATAGCTACAATTAAAAACATGACTTCTTTTGCAGGGCACTTCCAATGCTTTTAACATCTGCCTATTCCTCATTTGCTTAAAATATTTTATCCCTCCTTTTAATCGTAAAGAGCCAGAGCCAAATTCACATTTTAAGTTTACTGCAGTGAAAATATACAGTTAAAAACAATATACAATAAGAACAGAAATAAAGCATAACAAAATACAAGTGCAACTACCCATAGAAGACGTCTTCACACAGCAGATAAAGTATGGAATTTGCTTCCAAAAGACATAGCTATGGTGGTCAACCAGAACAATGTTGAAAGAGAATAAAGCAAGTTAGCACAGAATAAGGCTATCAGTGGTTACTGGACATAACAGCCATGTTTTGCTTCTGCTGTCAGAGGAAGCACTGGGAAACATGATCAAGGGAGTACTATCACACTCACATGCTCCTTGCAACTTAGGTTTCCCATAGGCTGTGACTATGGAAACAAAATGCTAAACTAGCAAGATCTTTGGTCCAGTCAAACAGTTTTGTATACACACATACTGTGTGAAACTACACAAAACAACTACAGTTTCTAAACTTGCAAAATATAGTCGGCCCTCTGTATCCACTGATCCTTTGTCCGCAGATTCAAGCATCCATGGCTTGAAAATATTTTTTATAAAGAATAAATTCCAAATAGCAAACTTTGTTTCTCCCATTTTATGTGAGACACCATTTTATTATGCCATTGTATTTAATGGGACTTGAGCATCCACGGATTGTGGTATCCATGGGGGTCCTGGAACCAAACCCCAATGGATAACAAGGGCCGATTATATTGTTTAAAGCTTTGACATTCAACATGCCTGCTGAGGATCTCCTCCAAAAGCCTGCCACATAATCTTTGAGCATGCACAGGACCCTTAAGCATTGAAGAAATATTCTGGAGTACACGCACACATCAATTCAACCTACTGACTCGTGGCCCAAATTTTTCTTTGTGAATGTATAAATGATTTCTCCCCAGTGGCAGTATCATTAGCTGTTCATCCATTACGGGTGGAGCAACTTCAGAGAACTTTGGAGTTGGACGGTCATCTTGTCTAACCATCTGCTAAGTGAATGTACTTGTAGCTTTCCCAAAAGTCTCACTCCGATAAGCTCCTGACAAACCCCAGGATTCCCCCAGAATACTATTCTAAGCCAGTGTTTCATGTAATTCAAACTGCAAGGAAAAATGCTTGGATGTGTGTGTGTGTGTATGTCTATAATTCATATCCATGTGTGTATGGTTGCATGCACCCACAACCACACACACTTGGATCAAATTCAAACCCAGCATAGAAATGATCAAGACACACATTGACTCAATGGGGATTTCACCTGCCTGTATGATGAATACAGGGTCTTGTCTCCCGGAGGGGAAAGAAAAGCAGATTTAGTAATGGAGTTTCCAAGATCAAAGTGAAGCAAAAGGTTTCACAGGCCTTCATGCCTTTTATGCCTTTTCTGGACTAAAACTCTAAGCGTGCATCTAACACCAGTCTGTCTGAAAAAAGCCAGGCAAGTTGGATGCTACATTTAGGTCCTGACACTGATGGGCATTTTGAAAGCTAAAAATTGTGTTCTCCTTCAAAATAAACACCTCTCCTATGCTAATGCCAAATTCTGATATATTTCCTTAGCCTCGGCATGGTCTGAGCTGAAATATATCACCAATTTTAGATGTGGATTGAACGGGAAAACCTGGCTAAAGAGAGAAGAGTCAGATCACCAAGAAAATTACTGTTGGTCCTTGCTTTAAAACTCAGCCAAGGAAAGTTTTTAGGATGGAAAAAAAGGTCTCGCTATGTGGACTGCCATAAAGAAACAAGTATATAAATGGCCCAAAAGGAAAGAAGAAAGAACAGCTCCACATTAAAAAAAAAGCAGTCCTGAATGTAATGCAGGAGCAAGGAAAGTGTGGCCCTTGGATGACAAGAGCCGCAAGGGCCTTTTTGGTGGAGCCCCTAAATCTCCCCTTTCAGGGAAGCAATAACATACCAAAGATCTCTACCTCGTCTTGGAGGCTTCCATGATAAGCAGATTTGATTAATATATCCCTAAGTCCGTGAAAATGTGCTCGACACACCAGGACATCACAACCAGAAAGCATATAGCCTGCTAGAGGCATGCAAGAGCAAAATGCCACCATTATTGCAGTTACCCAACCCAGCATTAAATGAAGAAGCTCAAGTCTCTCCCCCACCACACACATTCTTCAGTGATTCACAAGTTGTCTTACTGATATAAAGTAGGCAAAGAAAAGATGCCAATGAAATACAAGCATAGCCAAAGGTTAATCAGATTATCTGATGCCATTTTATTATGCCATTGTATTTAATGGGACTTGAGCATCCATGGATTTTGTTATCCACAGGGGCTCCTGGAGCCAAATCCCAGAAGATAACAAGGACTCAATATAATATGGTATTTATACTTCTATGGAAGCTTTTGCATAGTTTTAATCTGTATTCTTTTTAGCCACCGTGAGTCACATTATTGAGGAAAAAGGTGGGATGATAATAATAATAATAACAACAACAACAACAACAACAACAACTATTTATCTCTTACATGCCTCTCCTCATGGCTCTATAAGGCCCAGTGAAGGAGGTTGTACACCCAACAAACCTTGGATAGTTGCCCTCAGTACCTTAAAACATCACTCCATGGAGAAATACAAACATTTCCAGAGTCGAGACCCAACTTTAAATGTCTCCTGTGACTACAGAAATAGTCCAGACTGTGGGTTTCACTTTTTAAAAAATATCTAGCCCATATCTTGTTTGGATGGACTTTGAATTGTGCAAATTAGTCAAGAAACCACACACATTTTGCAAGAAATAAAGAAGGAAAGTGGCAGTAATAAGTAAAGAGAGAGAGAGAGATTGAGATTATATTTCATTTGAACAGGCCCCACAACACAAATGTTGTTTGCACTGAATTCAGACTTAACATGATTTTTGTAATCATGAAGTACACACAGCACAAGAGACAAGCCACAATTACACATACCATCATGTTTGTTGTAATCCTGCCTCGATCCGCAGGGAGAGATGGGAAATAGAAATTATTATTATTATTATTATTATTATTATCTATAATAGCAGTTCACACCATATACGTTTCCAGTATGCACAACGATGTGGAAACTTTAGAATCCAGTGTAAATTTATGCCGACAATTACCAGTCAAATGTAAACATAGGGACAAAACTGCACATAACCGATTTCTTATGAATACATGAATTCTGTAGCTATGGTGTCAGATTAAGTGTGTGCAGATGACATGTTGGTTGTGCCATAGAAAGCATGTTAGCAGTTTTTACGTTGCTTCTGTGTGAGACGAGCGATGCAGAGATGAGGAAAGCTGGCCATTCTGCACTCTCTTATTCTCTCTCTTATACACACACACAAACTGTAAACTAAGACTCTTATATCTTTCAAAATAGAACAAGTTTGCATTGAGACAACAACCTATCATGCACAGAGCACATATAAAGTACTCTTTTCCCATGACCTATGTGTGCCCTGCACAAAAATAAAATCTTGCATGAAGAACCTGTAAAATTATGCTTATTGTACATTGGCATCTATTTGCTTGCTCCATTTCCTGCTTGAGAGTACATAGTTCAGCAAAGACACTTGGGATCTAGCCATTTTTCCAAATTGTCTGATGGAGAGAATTCTCTGTAATTCAAAGTCTGGCACACATGACAGACAAAGCTGCCTTTAAGTCTACTTAGCTCCGTGTTGCCTAACTGGAGCTGGCTATCAGTCACCAGAGTCTGAGACAGAAGGTCTACATAGATTCCTTCAGTACAGGCAATTGCAAAATACATATGTTTGCACATGATATAAAGCAGGGATGGGGAAGCTTTAGGGGCTTGTAGGATGAAATTCAGTTTGGGAAGGGTCTCAGGGAGTGCATTTAAGTGCAAGTGGAGCGAATGCAAATAGGAAGGGCCAGATGTAGTCACTATCAATTTGGACACTTCCTCATTAATAATACAAAGCATGTATAAATATACAGCCATGTTAATCTGTTACAGCATAGAAAGATATAAGGGACCACTGTAGAACTTTTGAGACTAATTGAGAAAAATTTCCAGGTTGCATCTCATCAGGTGCATGAAGTGTAGCCTCTCTGATAGACTTATATATCAGCAAGGCAGGGACTGTCAAATGTAATAGAAACATGGCACTGGGGGCTTCATGTAGCCTAGGACCTGCACTTTTTTACCGCTTTATTACTATACACATAAAAATAAAGGATAATGCACAAAGTGCCCAGCTCAAGCATTCTCCTCTCTCCTCCTCCTCCTCCTGAAGAGTCAGTTGGAGAACTAACTACATCAACATTCAGTTTTACTTCACCTAGTCTTTGGCTTGTCATGAAGTGCTAATGTAGAATCATGATTTAAAATAAATTCTGATTTGCTAAACAAGCTATGGTAAACAATCCAGAGCTTGTAGTCTGCTCTTTCAACTATTGGCTAAAGTTTACTTTAAATCATGGCATCCAGTTGTATACATAGTTTACAACATGAAACCAACCAAAAATGGTTTTATTCCTCCTCCGGGCCATTCAAACAAAGCAAGCTCTTGTCCATGATGGCTGTGACTCCTGGGCTTTCTAATTTTACAAGGTGTTTTGTCTTCTCTGTCAAAGAATGCTGGTGCCTCACAACACTATAAATCCAAGGATTCGTTCCAATGGAGCCATGACAGTTAAAATGGTGTCAAAGTGCATTATTTCTACAGTGTAGATGCGTGCACACACACACACCCCATCTCTGACCATGAAACTGCAATAATGGTAGGGCTTCTCCCTCATGCACCTAAACACATACACAAATACACACACACATACACATAGGAGAGTATCCTATTCAATTTGCAGTCAAAAGAGGTTCACACAGGCACTTTAAAGAAAACCCTGCTTTTATCTGAAATGGCTACCTGAATGGAAGTGTAGAGATCACCTTAGATGGTTTCAACATTTGCCCTTAGCTAAATTTTATATTCAGGGTGAACTGCAATTCCTATAACAGGCTATTCCCATACTGCATGCCGATGTAGAAAAGTGGTCCACTGCAGTGGATATTAAGTGAAGTGAAAGATATTAAGCAGACATTAGCTGAGCCTAACGTCTGATTTCATAATTTAAACTCCTCTAGTTACAAATTTTTCAGCTGCTAATGAAAAAGTCCTGGGGAACATTAATCACGTATCCAAGGATTTAAGAGATGGAGGGAAAAGGAGAAGAAGAACAATGGCCCACACCCCATTTTTGGCAACTGTTAACATATTTAGTCACATTTCTGATGCTAACCAGAACTCATAACACAGAAATGGGCCCACTGAGCAAAAGAAAAATGAAGCTACAGTCTTGATTTTAGCCAGCCTTTGGAAACATTTGCTCATGGAATGCAGCTCAATTTAGCATCCCGAGAATCCTATAATTTAGAAGCAAGCTACTAGTACTCATGGCTGCAAAGGGAGGATAGGCTGAAAATACCTACTAAGGCTTCAAGAACAAGCACTGAGAAAAGGACCCAAGAAAACAGGGTTTAGTGCAATGGCCCAGAGCTCCCACATTTTCACATTTGTGAATGATTCGGTTCAAAATGGACCCGCTCGAGCTGGCCAAAAAGCACATTTCAATCAGTTCCGATCCGTATCTGGTTCACACTTGCACAGAATCGATTTATCCAAAAGGACGCAGAAAACATTGGTGTCAAAAAGATGTGGGTTAAATTAGTCTAGCACGTGGTCCCTCTCTCTGAATCACTTCAGTGAATCGATTCAAGTGGGAAACAGGGTCATTTGAACAGGTTTAAACTGATTTGCGATCTGGTTTAAAAGATAGTGGGAATCAGGCCCTTGTTCAACATTCGAAGTAGTGCACTACTCTGGCTGTCTACGCATAGTCCCTTGTTAATATGTCAAAAAGTGATCTAGGCTTGTACATATTTACATAAATGCCAGGGAAAGAAATATGAAAGTGTTGTCCACAGCAAATCAGACTCCATCTCTCCCAAGATGTTCAACACAGCCAGTGTTATCTTCTATTAACCTACTCAGCGTTTGGCAACATCCCCATGTGCATACCAATAACTGAGTCTTACCTGTGCATATTTCTCAGTGCATATCATCCCATTCCACCTTGGAACAATTAGGCAGCCTGGGTGACGAATCAAATAGTTGTCTGCCCTGCCCACAAAGCTGTCCAGATAGCCTGTCACAGAACCATCCAAATCATGGAAAATGGAGACTTTGTCACCATCATTATTGTTATCTCCAAACCACTGGCCTCGCTTGCCCAGGAACACCTTGAGGCCAACCTTCAGAGACAGACAAATCAAAGAAAATAAACATTGCCATTAGCAGAGGAACAGTAGCATTATTACTACAGCTAACTGCAATTCAGTGCTCAATGCAATTGCGTTCCAGTTCTTTTTTCTTTCCTTTTTTAAATCTGGCCAATAAGTTTCTACAGTAGGAATCCCAGGCTGGGGTTACAACTCCTGTGTTCTTTAATGGTTACCTAATAGGCAGAAAGATAACCAGCGATACTTCCCCAGTGCTGCATCTCTGGGATGAAAAGGATGCAGCTGTTGAAATTCGCCTCACAAACAGAGCTGATCCCAGACATTTTGCTGCTTAGATCAAAGAACAAGATAACCCCAGTTCCACATTCAGAAGCAAAACAGACTAGCAGCTGAGTTTCACTTCAACACTAGTGAATTGACATTACCCTCTGCCACACCTGAAAGTTTGGGGGTGGGAGGATTGGTCTTAAAGGCTTGCATAGTTCAGTCCTCCATCTAAAAGGAATGATCAGGAGGTTCTGGAAGGGTGGCAAGGAGACTTCTGAAACTGTCACCCAGCTTCTGCTGCCTATTGTGTTTGCCTCATTTTACATAATGATAGGGACAGCCCTGTACACAGAATTTCCTTGAAGAATGCAAGAAATGTAGCAACCTTAGGTTGTTGCACTGGACTTTGTTTTTCCTCCACAAATCCTAATTTAGGATTTTTGCAGTGCACACTTTTCCCAAGTTGTTCAATGCATTTGCCCCCATTTTGCTCTCGTGGCCACCACACAAGATCATATAAGCCAAGAATGAGCAATTTAACCCAAGGCTGTCTATTGACTGTAACTGCCAAGGTCTCCTGGGTCCAGTTTCAGGTTTCTCACTGCAATTCCCTGCTGTCCTCACAATGTAACACTTATCTAAAGTCTCAGAACATTGGACACCTTCACTTCAGTTCATCTGTACTACAGTCATAGACAAGCACAGTGGATACCTTACTTATTGTGGATCAGTTCATGACTAACTGTGACCTATAGTTCTTCTCTCCATTTACTTCATTATCTTTTCAAAAGATTATAGGTATAATAAAAGTCAATTTAAACACTATTTCAACATTACTATTGTTTATAAAAAAACATAATGCTGCTCAGGGGAAAAGCAGAGGCACAAAAAGAGTTAGGCTTTATGAAGATAAACAGGTTCAGGCCTAGGTCCTCTAAGTCATAATCTAGGCAGAGATCTCTGGACAATTTGCAGGTTGGCAAGGATTTCTGACTCCCAACCTTAGGCATTATTCCTAATTATGCAATTTAAAATGTCTACTTCAATCTTTGATCTTCTGTTCAGGCTAATTAGAAGAGTTTTGAACATCACTGGAAAAAAAACCTGATTAGTTACAGTTTTTTAAAGTAACCAGATTGTTAGTTATTGTTCTTTAAAAGGAGAACACTACTAGCACATTTGTTGTTGTAGTTGTTGTGTGTCTTCAAGTCGTTACCAACTGATAGCAACTCTAAGGAAAAGCTTGTTCTTTTACTCCTTTACAAGCAGATCAGTTGTGTGTGTGTTTTTTTACAAAGATACTTAATCACAACAAGTAACTCATTCTTTGTAGCTATTACATCCACACATTGCCAGTTAGTATGAACAGCTACTCAAGTGCCTGGATGAGCAATAGCTTTACATTCGCTCTGCACTCCAGGGCAGATTTAAGAAAATTCACTCTCTGAATCAGAGCCGCAAACGGCACACCTTTACTACATGGCAATTAAAGATGGGCAAGTTTATTTTGGCACATGAGACAAACAAAGCAAAACAAAGAAGCGCACTTGCTTCTTTTCACTCCTGGTAGTAAAAATACAAAACAACAAATTAAATAACTAACCATTTGCCACCCTTTTCATAAGGCCCAAAATCTGTGGCCCAGTCTACCTTACTCTGCCTTACAACAGCACTGGAATGTGGAATTGGCCATGTTAGCATAAAGTAGACAGAGTAGCATAGACAGTACAACCCTGAAAGACAACCAAACATGAGCTTCTAAGGGGTTTACCATGTGAATATCCCGGAAAAAATTATGTAATTACGCATAACGATTTCATGTGCAAAACCCGCCATTACAGTGGTCATAAAGAAGCATTAATGCACATCTTTTTACTTTCGAGATTTCAGCGACAATGCATTTCTGATATCGCTTTATTTGTGCAATTGCGTATGACAATCATTTGCGCAATTACTCGCCATTTCCATTTCATTTGTGGGATGCTTTAAATGTGCTTTAATCTCCCTTTAATGTCAAAATCAGCCCCAATGTGATAAATGCCTAATAGAACATGGAGCAGACAGAGACAGTTGTAAAGGCCCTGCTTCTTGCCTTCTCCTACCGCAAAAGGTGGATGAAGGATGTGGGGCCTCGATTTGGATTTGCATTTGGTAGTGACTGGTTGAACATTGTCTGGATTCCTCTTTAACTAGAGGTGAGATCTCCATGAATTCCTTGTGCTCTTGCTTTGCACAGCTAACTCCTAGTGGCATATGCTCACAAGGATGATACAGTTCTGGGCACCACAATTTAAAAAGGATGTGGAGAAACTGGAGCATGTCCAAAGGAGAGCGACTAAAATGGTGAAGGGTCTGGAAACCATGCCCTATGAGGAACAACTTAGGGAGCTGGGGATGTTCAGCCTGGAGAAGAGAAGGTTAAGAAGTGATATGATAGCCCTGTTTAAATATTGGAAGGGATGTCATATTGAGGAGGGAGCAAGCTTGTTTTCTGCTGCTCCAGAGACTAGGACCCGGAGCAATGGATGCAAGCTGCAGGAAAAGAGATTCCAGCTCAACATTAGGAGGACCTTCCTGACAGTAAGGGCTCTCCGACAGTGGAACACACTTCCTAGGAGTGTAGTGGAGTCTCCTTCCTTAGAGGTCTTCAAACAGAGGCTGGATGGCCATCTGTCGGGGATGCTTTGATTTGGATTTCCTGCATGGCAGGGGGTTGGATTGGATGGCCCTTGTGGTCTCTTCCAATTCTATGATTCTATGATATACTACTGAATGATTCCTTGTTTGCCCTCTGATTTTTGTAGGAAACTTGTAGACAAGTAAGACATTGTGAAACGTGACTCTCTAAATGTAGACAAGTAAGACATTGTGAAATGTGACTCTCTAAGGTCAAAAGGATGTTTCCTTCACCACAAAGACACAAGAAACAGATGGGTGCATGGGGCATATCCATGTTTTGTAAACAATAACAACAACAGCAGACTACTATAATAAGTAGGAAGGTGCTGACCACTCAACATAGTTTTAGAGTCAACTAAACACTGGAATTCTGTATGTGAGGCTATCTTGTCTTGAAACAGAGTGGTTCACCTACCTCTGTATTGTCAATACCAGACTCCTATATTTGGTGCCCTCTGGATCTATTAGATTACAACTCCTATTCCTTCTATGATGGTTGGGGATGATGGGGCATAACTAGCTTAAATATACCACATTAGTGTAGACTGACTAACAGCAGCTAGCCAAGGATTCTGGTAGTCTTTTTCCAGTTCTGGCTGGAAAGCCCAGAAATTGAACCTGGCATGTACTTGCATTCAAATATGTGCTCTAGCACCGAGATTCAGCCCTTCCTATCATATCCTAAGCAATAAATGAATGGGACAAATCTTGTCAAATGTTTACATTGGTTTATGACCATCTAGAGTCAAGCGCATCTCTGAAGTGTTAGGCAAAATAATTCTCTCAGATGTCTGCTCCCTTTCATTAACTCTGGCAATAGCTCTGCTGTTTGTTCCTGCCCAAAAATCTCCAGTTATATAAGAGACTGGCCTCAGTTTAATGATCAATAAACTTGATTGCAGGAAACATAATGGAACATGATGACAGATTAAAATGGTGGATAGGAGCCAACAGTGTGATTCAGTGATACACTTTTACATAGTCAAGTCAAACATAAGCAACTGAGCTGGTCTAGTGACTGGATCGCCATGTTTAGTGGGCACAGTTGGCAAAATGTGATGAATTCCAGGTCTCTACATGCTAGCTGAATCAAAAGCTAGAGGAATTAATACAAAAAGCAAAACCTTTTTGGAATTTAGACAGAGGGCCCCAAAACCTAATTAAGTTTACATTATCATTAGTGAGAGGAGTTTTAAATTAATTTTTAAATTACACATGAAGGTATTGGTTAGTTTTAAGACCAATTCTAGGAGAAGATGGCATGCGTTCCTCTGGTTGACACTGTTTCCCCCTAGTGGCACTATTTGTTGTTTTTTAGTTGTATTTGTATTTTAAATTGTCGTCCCCAACTTGGCAGTTTTGAGATTCTTTGAGCTCCACAATTCAGTTGCTAGCTAAGGAGCCTGGGGTTTGTAATCCAACACATCTGAAAACTGCCATGTTCAAAAAGGCTGTCCAGAAGCATGGTATGTGACAACTTGTCTATTGTATCTCCTTTCGTTCCTTCTTCACTTACTGTCAATATGTGTGTCATTCTCCCTCTTATTAGATACTGTGCATTGTTTGTCTGGATTACAGGGGGTTAAAAGGAAATTAAAGGCAAATCCCAATTAGAGTAATCCCCATTTAGCCATTGGTTTAAGACTGATGTTTTGGTTCCAGTCGCAGGCCACTGATCTAATGCAACATTGAATACTTCATGCACTGAAACCAAGTTTTTGGCTTTTATTATGGGGTCACAGCCACAGGAATATGCAACTGTCAATTCTTCTATATGAATGAACCTGGGCAGCTGAATACCATGTACTATGATATTCCTCTGTGAAAAAGGAACTGTGGAGAATGGCTGGATCAAAATGCATCTCTCTCCTCTTGGAGAGGCTTGGTTCTGGTCCAACTCTAAGCCATTATGTCTGCTGTTATCTGATGTGCAGGACTGGTAGTCTGCCAGAGTGAAAACTGGGAACAGCTCTGGAACCTTTAATGGTTGTGTAGAACCATTTCAGCATGACAAGCAGCATCTGATAAAATTTCCTCTTCTGCACAACCATTAAAGGTTCAGGAGACATCTCCAGTTTTCACTCGATAACCCTAAGGTTACTAAGATTATTTTTTCCACTAATGTGCCAGACACAAGTACCATATTTGTGACTATTGGCTACAAGTGTTCCTCGCTTTCCTGGAAACCCACCACAAACCAGCAGCTGATGGCTCACAGACCAGCACCAGTACACATACCACCAGTAAACCACAAGGAAGCAGTCCAAAGGCATGAGACCAACCGAGTCCTTCCTCTCTTCTTCCAGCAGTTTAGAACAAACAAGTGCAGAGCAAACAGAACAACGCAGACTATTTCCAGCCATGTGCTAAAGTTGTGAGTATGCTTGCTTACAATGAGCTTGATACTGACTGTGTTTATGTTTAGCTCTTGCTGGGCAGAAAGTTAGTTTAGAGTATGCAAATTAATGTTTGTCAAGTTCTGATTGAATCATTTGTATGATTGGTCACATACAGGCCATTTGTTAGAATTCAGTCAAGTGGTGTGTCAAGAGTGTCCCGCACCTAAAGATCTGTACTAATCTAAAATGTTAACTGGTAAAATGGATAGCCCTCCCAGGACCATACAATCTCAGCACTGAAAGAGGAATTCTCCAAAACCGTGCCATGCCAAAATTCCCACTCTATGTCAAAGTTTATCTCTGCAGTGAAAAGATAAGTTAGAAAGAACACTCTTTTCTCACAAATGCCCCAGTTCAACAGGGGTCTGGACTTTTTTAAAACATGGCATCACTTTGAAACAAACTTTTCTACTGCATAAACCAGAGATTATATAATCCTAAAAGACCAAATGAGTGTTTGAATTAGCTTTCAGTTTGGAGTCTCTCCCCTCCACACACACACACACTAAACAAAGCCCATTTTCATTCATTAACCCCTCTCTTACACTTTTCTCCATTCTGATCAGTGAGACGTTGTTCTGAGGACTTATTTGCCAGGCATTCTTCATGAAGAAGCCAAGTGCGCTTGTGTGTCTGTCAGCAGTGGGAGTGAATTTCCTAAATGTACTTTTTGTCAACCTGACAGGACCGTCATATATCTGGAAGCCACGGATTGGAAAGGTCCTATGATAAAAAAAAATAAGAAAACAGAAAGATATGAATACAGGTTGAGCCTTCTTTATCTGAAATGCTTGGGGCTAGGTGTCTTTTGGAAATTTTTTTTGGATTTCGGAATACCTCTATTTGCATATATGTATATAATGAGATATCTTGGAGATGGGACCCAAGTCTAAACATAACATTCACTTATGTTTCATATACACCTCATAAACATAGCCTAAAGGTAATTTTAATACAATATTCTTTAATAATTTTGTGCATGAAACCACGTTTGTGCACACTGGACCATCAGAAAGCAAAGGTGTCACTATCTCAGCCACTCATGAAAAAAGTTTTGGATTTTGGAATATTCTGAATTTTGGAATTCGGGATAAGGGAGACTCAATCTGTAGTAGCTTTG